>NW_006800228.1:226683-240158 GCF_000485575.1 Poecilia formosa
TAAAGGCCACTAGAGCCAAAAAAAAAAAAAAAAAAAACAAAAGAAAAAACTGTCACCATGTCAGGACAGGATAACACGAGACGGATAATCTGTGGGGAAAAAATGGGGATGTGGTGGAGTAGCCATCTACAGAAATACACTGTACTGTCAGAAACAACCAATCAGAGCTAGGAGGAGTGTCTTAGCGCTGTCAATCACTCTTGTGTATGCACTGTCCATATTTTAACAATTTGTTAACAGGTACCGTACAGTTTTATCAACACTTTCTGCCACAACTGATTCTTTAAAAGGCATTCTTGGTCTTAATATGGCCCAAAATGAAAATGAGTAAAATCACTCATTTATGACTTATATTTATGCATATACCATATTAGTTCCTCCTGGTAGACAGAAACCTTGCATCTCCAAAAACTGGAACTTTTCGGAACACAAGCCTCTGTTATGTCACATTAACATGCTCTTCTTGACACATTTTACTAGAAATGAAAATGAATTATCTTCCCCTGCAGATATAATGAGGGATAAAGAGAGGTAATTTTCACAAAAAAATCAAAATTACCACAAAAAAAAATTGAGATTCAAGGTATTTTTTACCCTGACAGCCACAAAACCACGTTCTCCCTCTACTTAGCGGCGTGTTGGTCTTTAACTGCGTTGAACCGCCGCCTCTGCTGTACATTTCAAGTGTCAACGTGTCGACACCTCTCTGCTTCTTCAATTTGTCCGCCTGCTCTTTGTCACAAATTGAACAACGCCGGATTCCGTTACTTTCTGCCAACTCCAGCACAAACGCACCCGGCTTGAGCATCGACACTGACAAAGAAGAACCATTGTGTGTCAACTTGACCTGAGCCTCACGGCTGAAAGTGCTCCGCTTTTACACCACAGGGCAAAAAAAGAAAAAAAAAAGAGAGAGGACAGGCACGCTCGGCTGAATTTATTTTGACACATAAGAGGTGAACGGACACAAGAATTATGGGATATTGATTTTAAGACACACGGTGTTCTCTTAATTAGCATCTTGCATTAATGCTTCAGTGGCAGAGAGAGAATGAACGTGTCCAGTCTAAATGCAGGCATTGGCTCCTGGGTGGAGGCGTAAAGACAGAACTACTGGTATATCCAATTTGTTGTCTTTTCTCTGGAAGGACAGGATGCTACACAGAAACACACGTTTGTATTCCTACTCATGTCAGGTCTTTGTTTTGATTTCCACTCATTTAAAGTGGCAGTGTTATATAAAATTCACTTCTTTGAGCTTAACATCATGTTATAATGTTATTCCTTCATCAAAAATATACCCGAAGTGTTGCTTTGAATCTTTCATGCATGTTTGAGAAACTCTTTTAATCTCCATGGCAACCATTCAGCTGAGCAAAACGCCTGGGTGGACCTAGCTCTGCCTTCGAGGACGAAGCTCCTCCTCTGATGGGCAGTTTCCAAACTTCTGCCTCAGAATCCGCTCCTTCAAACTAGCCAGCAGCAATTAGCAAACCCCTGGTGGAACCACTAAACTAATTATACGAGCTACTTCGGAGTGCTCATGCTGTAGCTCATGCTGACTTCCTGTTTACTTCAGGAAGTCAGAATGTTGTAATGTCTTCCTGAAGGCGAAGCTTCAGAAGAAGTTTTTAAAGAGACAAAGTCCAATTTCAAAGTGTTTAATTACGAAGTTAAATGCAAGTAAGTTTTGATACACATAGCATTTTGTAACAATTGAAGGTAACAATTAATTGTGTTATAAAAGGGCACTACATGCCTGGAAAACATATAGTACTGTACCTATAAATAACTACATTTATGCCTAACTCTAACCAGTACTAGTTTATTTTTAACCATAACCTTAATCAAAACTTAATTCACATCATACCTCCAAACCCAACCACCAAATCCAAAAAAGGCCCATTGCAGTTTGGAAGGATAGTAAAAATGCAAGAAGTGGTCCTGAATAGTAAAGCTAGACAAGTACACGCACACACACACACACGCACACACACACACATATAGAAATGTGCATTCAAGGACAATTAGTATTTGTGAATAGAGGCCGGTGGGCAGGAAAAGGTAGACAGAGCAAGAAAGGCACAGTGAGGAGCAGAGTTGGGGAGTTAATAGGTGCTTCTGTCTTCAAGAGAAAAAGACAGCTCCATCCACACCTGGAGACACTCTGGAACACCGTGTGTGGAAACGGACACTGACAACGCTTGTCCCAACACGCGCAGGAAAACTCAACCCGCTGCGTCGCACGTGTGCGTGTGTGTAGCAGAACATGCCCTCACTTCCTTTGCTTCGTAGATGAAAGCTCGGCAGGCGGATGTGACAGCCTAAGGCAAACTTCCTTCATTAATTTCGCTTATTTCTGTGCAACGTTTGGCTTTGATCGAACCACTGGAGTTGAAGAAAACGACTGACAAAAACTGAAGACCAAATCAATACTGGAGAGCAAAGTGGTAGAAAGTAGTACGGATGGAAGAAGATGATGTTGGATGACTGGTTGCAGACTGATGTTTGTGTTTAGTCGTTTGTTGTTGTTTGTTTCTCGCCGTCTACTTCACCCATCTCAGCTTGATACGAGAGCTTTATTGCAATTTCTCCTTGATTTGCTTCCATTCTTGTCCCACTAGATTGCTCAGTTGTGTGCTTGAACTGATTACAGCACTTTGTAGAGAAGATGAAACCCAACTGAGTCAAAGCGGTACTGTTACACCACAACGATCCTTTAAACTGCAACACGATGAAGTGTTTAAGGCTCCAAAAGCTTTTGTTGCAGACATCTTACACACATCTCATGTTACAGTCTTACTATGAGAATGGTTCGGAATCAGTTTAAACCTTTACCAATCTGCCCTCGTTTTTACCTTTATTTACAACACAGACCAATTTTCATGTGATTGGAACGATTTTCAGCGATGATGTGGAAATCAAGCACGACTCTTCCAAATGGTGCACAATTAAAACTTACAACCTACGTGTCCGTTTGAAGGTGAGTGAAGGTGGACAACCCAAGCAGGCAGCTCAACAAATGAACCAGCCAAACCTGAACTCTGGTTTCCTTTGGTGTTACACCTCAGAAATAAGAAGCAGCCATTACAAATCTGATCTACAGTAACAAACAAACAACAACAAAAAAAGAGTGTAGTTACTCCCACACTTTTCCATGCTCATGTTTGCATGTGTGTGTATTCGTGTGGGTGTGTGTTCACAGAAATGCTTTCACTCGCAGCGTGAGCATGGTGCAGTTCCAGGGCTTCTGCTGAAAACTGCCAGCCCGCAGGCTAAACATTGTGTCTCTCACCAAACTCAGTCTAACACACAAACAAACACACACACACACCTCAAAGAGATCTCCCTTTCATTTACGCTCTTTTCAGTCCAAATGTGCCAGAGTGAGAGTGAGCACACATTTGCCTGCCTGGCCTGTGCCATTGTCTCACTGCATCCACGAGCACGAGAGCGGTCACTCACACCGGGTTTGTGTGTTTGGGAGATGTAAAACGAGCGAGTGGGCTCCACGCCGCCGATTGTTCCACATCCAACCCGTAGATACACACACATGCGCCCACGCCGTCTAAATACACCCAACAACTATTCCTGTTCATCTTAAACATACAGTCGGAGAAACCTTTGTACACACACACACACACACACACACACACACACACACACACACACACACANCACACACACACACACACACACACACACACACACACACACACACACACACAGATCCAAAAGTGTTTGTATATGTTTTCACAGCAGAAATTGGCTGCTGAAGAACGTCATCAGCAGAGCTGGCAGCCGCTGCCGGCAGCAACACATCATGCAGCATCTCCTTCTTGGCTCAGGCAGCTTGGAATGCACTTTTCTTTTTGTCACTTTGAGCTGAAGATTTCGAGACTTCCCAGAGCGGTTCTTGAATATTCGCATTCTAACAATCGCCTTGTACACTTCTAACCTCAATAAATAGGGTTGTGACACATTTTCAGGATTACAATACATTCTGTAGTCTGATTTTAAGTAGAAATTCAAAAGTGCAGATTGTCGGACGATGGACGGGTTGATGGTAAAACCAGTATTTGTTGTTTCCAGGATGTTAAATGTCAACGCTCTTGGTCAGAGGAGTTTTAGAAGATGGAAAGTAGAAAGAGGGTGGAGGAGATCTGGAAACGGACGCAGCTAACGGTGCGAAAATTGGCAATTTTTTTTTTACAGAAACGAGCTCATGGGTAGTGACTTTAAATGAGGACGATGAAACGGGTCAGGCTAACCACAAACTTACAGACAACCAGGGGATAAGAAATAGCCTGGAAATTCTAATATTTTACTTATTACTCAATAAGATCCAGAAAACATTTGAGTCACATTGAAGAAAAAAAATATTCCAGACCCCTTAAGAACCTTCCATGGAGTTTATTTTAGCAGACTAGTTTTAAAAGTAAAAGTAGAAGGGAAATCTGGATTCTGAAGTTCTGGCTTGTATGCACCAGACAGCACTGTGAAATCAAGGCTTTGAACTAAACACTGACATGAACATGTCACTGTTCCAGCTTGTACAGTCAGATGTTTTATTAATGTGCTCTATGACTACTGTATGTGCAGCATAGCGGGTGTCTGGGTGACTTTCAAACAGCTTCTTTGCCCTTTGATAAAGCGAGTCGTAAAAAAGGCTGGAGCTTTTCTAGAGCGTAAAGAGAGAGAGAGAGAGAGAGAGAGAGAGAGAGAGAGAGAGAGAGAGAGAGAGAATGTACCAAATGTGTGTCTGCAACATGCTACATGTGGCAGATTTAACCGGTCGCTTGACGCGACTTTGTTTATTAGCTTTAAGCACTGCAGAGATAAGGAGGGTAAAACATCAAGAAGAACACAGTCCTGTTACATCGACTGAAATACCTGCTGTGTTTCAGTGACAGTCAATGGCGCAAAAAGTGGGTATGCACTGTATGCAATGGATGGGGCGCTGCACTACAGGGGGCACCAGAACGGGCAAAAAAATTTTCTTGTCGGCATTTTCTGTATTTAACAGCTGTTTGTGCATGTATGAAATGATCAATACCAGAGCTCCCTCACCTCCCCTTACACACACTTCAAGAACGCACTCAGGCTCGTTTATTTCTTTCTTTGAAATTGGAATAGTCTTATATAGGGCACTTGACAACAGTGAGGCAAAGATGGAGTGGTAGGGATAAAGAGGTACACTATTTTGATCATAAATCTTCCCATGAATGGGGGCGTGCACCTCCAACCAGGCCTGAAGAGGTATCATATTCTTCTTCTTAGGCTTAGGTTGCTTTCTCCCCTTGCTCATTTACCATCTCTTGTGTGTTAGAAACAGCTTCTGTTACAGTGACCTCTGAACCATGTTGGCTTTCAGGAAAACGATGCTTGTTTTCTTGAAGCCAAGCGTTGAACTGCACCTTCTTCTTCTTGTTGCGCCTTGTCCTGGACGCAACAGCGATGCTTCCATGTCATTGATTTGCTCGTTTGTCTGCATTTTATCAGATTCTTCAAAGTTGAGAAACTTCTTTTAAACTTGCAGATGAAACGTATCACGGACGGCTGCTAGACGGTTGTGATGAAATTTGATCGATATGACGCTCAACAACAGACAGAAAATCTGCAGCAGGTTTAGCTTCCTCACAAAGTCCAGTCTGATCGTCAATTCACAATGGCCAAGAGAAAACATCACTTTGATTTTAAAAGGGCTGTAAATATCCATAAAGCTTGAAGTTGAGAAGTCGTTTGAAGAGAACTTAAGCCTGTCTTTGCATTGCTAAATGCTCCATTTCCCATACGATTATATGATTTTAAACAAACAAAAAAAATACTAATCAGGTTTTAGAAAACCTTGAATTCTCAGATAAGTTGAAAAGGAGGCATCGTGAATGTAGAGCAGGAGCAGAGAGAAGGAGGACATTTAAACTGTTCCTTTTGTTATACATAAGCAGTAAAATTAGATTTTTTTTCAGGAAACAAATTGAATGAATTCCAAGTGCTAAAAAAGGGCAAAGAATACCAGGAATGCATTATTATATGCTATGAATCATTGCTGTAACTTCATATCCCCAACTCCAACATCAGGGATATCTCTTACCTGCGGTCTAGGCCGTTACTCAGTGGTCCCAAATCTTCCTTTAAATTAAAGTTTGCATTTCATTTAAAAGTCAAAGTCCCAGAGACTGGAGCAAGAGAAGAGAGGTGCAGAATCCATGTTGCTTGAAGTATGTGCAGAGTTCACACAATCAGTGATGATTTGGGCTGCTATTTTTGTGTTGGTTCTTTTTTTATAAAGTAACACCAATTACTAGGTAAACTCTTGGCTATTGAGAAATGATAACTCTCAATATAGTTTCACAAATGATGTTCAGAAATGTTTCTCAGTATCGTTTCTCTGGAGGTGTGGACTCTGTTGAAGCTTTAAACTTTACCCAACATCTAATATTTGCCTGTGATGTACGGGCAAACCTTGTGGAGGCTATGAAGCTTACCGGAAATTCCCATTGCTGTAAATAACCCCCCCCTCCCCCCACTTCAAAGGGAGAAATACAGAGCTGAACCAGCCATGGGAACGTGGCCAATACACAGACTGAAAGGCTTCACACTTCCTCCGTTACCATTGCTGAAACTACAGATGTCGTCGTTCACAACTTCTACATCTGTTTTTTGATTGGCCCAGTTGAAATTCTGTTGGAGAAAGTCCATAACAGAATTACTGTATTTTATGAGTGCATGAATAAGGGAGAGCTGTATGGACATATTAAACCTGGGCGGTGGGGGAGATGATGTGTTCACATACACCCAGAAAGTATGTAGTTGCGCCTCTGGTGACATTGACACTATGATATAATAAAGCTACAGCAATACAAGTTTAAGTTCAGGATGATAAATCTTCAATAAAACTGAGGGAGGACACTCGCTGAAAACACCAACACGGGAACCAACAAGGAATGGTCGCGTTTGGAGATAACGAGGTTCACAAGCAGTCTTTAGATGCAGGTGGTATTAATTTAGTGCAGTGCGCCACAGCAATGGGAAAATAACTCAGAGAAACAAGTCAAAACCACTCTTGTTCTTTGTTCTCACTCTGCGTCAAAGGTGCCGCACATAGATCCGTTCCCATAGCAACCGACTGAGAACAGCTCCACCAGCGTGTCAGGATTCAACACCAAAAACCATGCAAACATTTCGCGCACAAAGAAGAGAGCATTCAATCCATCAGTTTTATGTTTTCAGCTTTGATGTTTATTTTGTGATTTTTAATAGGTGGTTGACTGGACACAGCTGTGGTTGATTATTTAATTTAATAAACACCTGCCCTACTAAAGATTTGTGAGTTGTTGTGTGTGTCTCATTATTATTAATATTTTCTTAACTGAACTCACTAAATTCTGCAGCCCATCTACATGTAAAATTGTCAAAGTCAAGCTAGCATAACTGACCTACCTCGCTCTCCCTCTCTGTTTCCTCAAAGATTTCCACCCATACCCAGTCCCATTTACAAGCTGCCATATAGTCGTGCAAACACAGCAGATATAGATAGGTTTATGATGCTATAGTTGAGAGGTCTGAACTAATGATGTTGGTCTTTGTAGCAGTTCATGCTATAAAATTTGAGTTCTGCAGTAGCAAAGACGACCGTTGAGTACATACTAAGCAGTGACAAGGGTGGGTCCTGTCATTGTGGTGTGAGGAACTGCAGAATATCACTTTGGGTCGTCAAGTGAAATAATTTGGCGGGTTTTCACAACAAGAGGCATCCTGTACCTCATGCATTACCTAATGCGGAGCAAAACTCTCCAGTCATGAATGATAACCTCAGAACTGAACATAACTAAGGGAAAGGGACGCAGCAGCAGTCCTCCGCTCATAACGGCGAGCTTCTTTGGCAAGAGGAACATTGCTGGGGATGAGTAATGTGGTCGGTGCTCTTAGTGTAGAGGCATTGAATCTCATCAAACGCTGAAGTATTTGACTGCAAAAGTGAAAAATTTGCTATCCTGCTGAAAGATTGCCTGCAAGGAAGAGGGATGGAGAATCAGCAATGTCATTAAGATTTCTCATCTGGGGCCATAAATGTCTGTGCACACAAGAGAGAGAGAGAGAGAGAAAGAGAGAGAGAGAGAGAGAGAGAGAGCTCACGGCAATCTATCTGAGAGCCTCTGAAAGTTGTCAGTCTGTTCCAAATTGGCTCATCAGCCAACAGACAAACATGCTCCCAAAGCTGCGCGGCTAATTGTTTAGCTCTTTTCGATTTTGAAACCGAAATCTGTCCTCTGCTGTCGGGCTGACGCAAAACACTGCATGTTTTGACTGACGCTAGCTTCACTCTGTTCATAATGCTGTGCATGTTAAGCTGCTTACAGAAGCCTGGATGGTTTTTGCATCGACAATGAGCGAGAAAATAGACTAACTGCTGAATCATGCTGAAATAGAGGAGAGTAACCTGTTATACTTTGTGGAGAAAATTGGAAATATTTTAATTCCAATTTTCTCTTTGTTTTCTTTATGATGCAGGGTTTCCCCCAGTGTATGATAAGCTTGCTTTACTAGCCCCCCGCCCGGCTAAGCGTTGCTTTGTTCATCTTTTTCGGAAAAAATATATATATTTTTTTTTAATTGCTTCTTTTTTTATTTTTTTGCTAAAGCCACATTAGCAGCATTGATAAATCTCATGTTTGTTGCTCATCTCTGCCAGCAGTGCAGTAAATTTAACTCATCATGCAGGGCCGGTACAAAGCTGTATGAGGCCTGGAGCAGAATTTGATTTAAAGGTCTCTCTTGCTGCTAAATTCATCAGGGAGGCTAGCATGTTGTTAGCACTAACACTTTTCACCCTAGTGAGAGGCATTAGGGTTTTTCTTTAACTAAGCATGTTAGCTATATATATATATATTTTTTTTTATTTATTAGCTATCTTTAGTAAACTGAATGGTAAAATAAGACAACATGCCATTCATACTCCACATGCCACTGATAGCCCTTAGGATAACATCTGCATTTTGGATCATTTTAGCTTACACACTTATGTTTACATACAGAATGAGTTCAGTTCAATATAACATTGATACTCCACATGCCATTTCTTACATATTAGCTAAGCTTAGCATTGATGCTAATTTTTAGCATCAGAACGCTGGGTTCCAGGTCCTGTTTAAATTTCTCTGGAAATGTTCTAGTTTGTGACATTAAAATTGCCTCTAGGTGTGTTTATGAGTGGAAGTACATCCTGACTGTGATGGACTTGTGACTCGATCAAGGTGTACCCCACCTCAACTCTTGCCAGGTAAGTCCAGATGGATGTGATGGAACATCTGATGTCTTAGTCAGTTTGTAAGTGATGAAATAAAAAAAACACTTTAAAAAGCAGCTCAACAGTATGACTGTTGATAATTTTGAATGTGAACACAGCCTCAACGGTTGCCTTGAAACGTGCTCGTCAAAGCACAAACACCTTCAGGAAGGTTGAGGGATTATCGCACCCCGAGAACAAATTAACATGGTGTGTAAATGTGCCGGTAGACAAATCATTCTGTCTGCGCGTAAAATTGTGCAACAACGAACAGACATCAGTGATCCGCTGCACACTTTTTGTGTGTCTGAGTGAGTCGGGACAGAATATTGTGAACCAAAGATATATTGTCTCTCCTCCGCATTTATATGCAGCCAATTTATCTTGCACTGAAGCCGTGTGTGTCTGTGTGTGTCGGTGTGTGTGCGTGTGTATTTACGTGTGTGTGTGTGTGTGTGAGAGGAACAATCTGTTGGAATATGTCACAAGGCAGATGAATTAGGTTACCTCCACACAAACCATTCTGCTTCCCTAAGTGAAATAAAGTGAGGATACAAATTGGCCGTACGTTCTTTGACCACTGAGCTAATTGTGGCCTGGGATAAATTCAGAGTTTTCCTTACTTAAGAGCACCAGAAGAGAATTACTCAACAGGCAACTAATCAGTCTCTAAGCACAGGTATTTTTCATAGTCTTTCTCGTGGTATTGTTAAAGCCATTAGGACTCATTTCTGTTCAGTAAAAGCACATATTTGTCCTGTTCACATTTTAAAAATGCCTCCATTATGTGAAATTATCCTAAAATAATTCAATAAGTCACAATTGTGGCTTAGGTAATAGTCTGTGAAATACATCTATGATCACTCACACACACACACACACACACACACACACACACACAGTATGTTTCAATAATCACAGGGGCTTTGCATTGACTTCCATCCATTTTTCCTTCGTTTCTATAGCCCAATCCTGACCCGTACTCTAAACCCAACCGAAACTCAATTCATATCTTAGTCCTGAACCCAACCACAAACCTAAAAGTTGTACGTCTTCTTATGGAGTCAGAGTTATTAACATGTTAACACTCAATAATTAATTACTAAGATTTTAATGTTTTTAAAATTTTAACACAATTTATCTTTTTGGTTTTTTACACACTAAAGAGAAAAACCTTTGTATTCACATGTGTCTGATGCACAAGCCACTTTCATAAACAGCTGCCAGATGACAAAGTTGCTATTTTTTCATTTATTTTCTTTAAAACAAAAACAATCTGAAGGAACATTGGTAAACACTACTGCCATGTGCTAATACTAGTTAAGCAAAAAAGGAAGTAGCCTATCACCTTAGCTAATCAAGGCTAAACTAGCATCTCAAGGCAACACAAACGCTACAAACAAACGGTAGCTAGCACAGACGTTCCCAACGCTAACGTTGGTGTCAACAGTCCACATTTCACAGACATATTTTTTCAAAGAAGTTACACGAACGATCATTAAATCCTCAAACATTTGAAAGCTAAAGCACTTTAAATCAATCTGATTTCTGAATAACCTAAGTAGAAAATAGTTTTGTGATAATATGTCTATTTATTCCAGTGGTGTTTCATTTTTCCTTAAAAAAAACAACAACAAAAAAACACAATGCTAATGAAAAAGGCTAATGTTGTGTTCAAGTTGTGCTAAAAGAAGTTAGCCTATCATAAGTAAGCTGTTCAAACCTAAAAAAAAAAGCATCTCAATGCTAAACATGACTATTATATTTTATGAAGGCTAACATTAGTTTGGCACATACTACTCTTCACACATTGCTGTTTGTGTAATGTTCAGTGTGAAAGCTTACATGAAGCAGTGCATGTATTTATGTCCATCACCTATCATGAACTGCTAGCAACCAGGGTCCGCTTTGTTAGCCTCTTAGCGCTCTCCACATCCTGTATGCAAAGGGAGGTTTAAAATATCCTTCAATCTGCTCTAATGGATGCTGGAGCTGCAGTCAGGTGTGAGTGTACTTTAACTGATACCAGGGGTGAAGACGCACACAGATACCGAGACCACGGAGCTGTAAACGGCTTCCATTTTTAACTCGGACGCTGCTTGTCAGGCTCCCCGCCAGAGCTACAGATAAGAGCCGCAGCAGCAAATATCTGTGTACATGTTCCTGTTAGTATTACAAAGAATACTGCACTGGAACAACCTAATTTCAATGGAACAGCCACAAACGCAGTTTTAGTTCTGTTAGCACAAGTTTGCAATTGTATTTTCATCACAATATTTCTAGTCGCAAAGCCTGAACATTAGGTTTTGAGAGGAAAGAGCAGCAAACGTGACTGGTGTAGTTCTACAGTATGATAAGCTCAGGGAAACATTACCGACAAACCATATGTTCCAATCTATCACAGCATGTTGCTGTCCTCTTTCTCTATTTGAAAGCCAAGTCACCTCGTTGACTGAGAAGTTTTCAGTTTTAGTCAAATCTATTCATGAATGGCAGTAGCTGCATTTCCAAGCAAAGTCGATCTCCATCGATCCAAATTACTCAAAATCATTCCCCAAACGTACAAGTAGAAAATTCAGTAAGTGAGTCTGTTTTATTTTATGTATCACCTTCCACCTATACAAATCAAAAAGCGCTTCACAGATGCAACAAACTAAAACACAATAATACAGAGATAAGTCATTACTCCCAGTTAAAGGAGTGCTGTCGTTGCGTTACTGCATTCTTCCCATGTCTTACAGAAACTACCAACATTAATGTCGGCAGCAGCTTCTTTGAAAAGCTGCGGCAAAATATAGAGAGCATTTGTTTTCGGTGCTTCCATCGTCTCCTGGGTGTGATTCCTCCGCCATCACTTGTTGCTACGCACCACCTCCCTTATGATCAGTCTCTGCTGGCCTCTTGACTCCAACAATATGGGGCCACAATCTGCTACCAGCCTGACACGCTCGTTCTGCCTCTGGCATACACACAAGCTAAGCTGATGTGGTGATAGTGAGACTGCCCTTTTGAATGGCTTCCTTAGTAATGACATTTCATATCAAAATAACATCCTCTGTTGAATTAAACATCCAGCAGGAGAGAGAGAGTCGGGGGAAAAAAGATGAAGTACTAATGGCTGAGCGATTTGTTTGACCTCCTGGAAGCCAGATGGGTTTTGTGGAATATGGAGGCTGTGACGCTGTGGCGGACTTTACGGGACTGAAAAGACGTTATGGTTGCCTCCGTGGTGAGAGCATAGCTGATTTTTTAAAATGTTTTCAGCGTGTGCTTCCTTATCACACCCAAGCTACCATTGGGAAACAGACTGGACTCTCTCATTTCACTGAAACATTTAAGCAATAGCCCCTTCCCTCTACGCCTACACCTGCTTCATTCTTTAGTGTTCAATTCAGTCATGTTAAAAAGTCATTAGTTATGTTTCCGTTACAAACGCACGCAATACTTTGTCAATATCCCGCTAATGTCGAAAAAACATAACGGAGGAATGGACATGAAAAAAACAAAAAAAAAAAAAGAAAAGAAGAACTGAATAAATGGGACAAGGGAACAAAAAACAAAAAAACACACCACCCCACCACCCCCCCACCGCCTCCTCTCCGCGGCTTACGCCAGTACCAAAATCGCAACATCCACACGGTGACCCCGGGAATCGAGAAAAAGAAAAACTGTTGCAGTTGCACTAAAGAAAAAAAAACAAATGCGGACAAAAAAAAAAAAAAAAAAATCACACAAAAGGCAAAAAACATATCAAAAAACTACACACTTTGTTTTTTTTAATTGGTGTGTTTCCATTAAGCAAATTTATCTTCGAAACATCAAATTGTGCAATTATACAATTGATGGAAACGCAGCTGCTGGCACTCCACAGTAGATCTTACTAAAACTGACATTGATGAGATCCAAGTAGGTCAATGAGGTGACTCGGCTTTAAAACAAGGTAAGATAATTTTTCGGAATGGGCGTGTTTCCATTGAGCAAATTAATTTTCGAAATGTAAATTGCACAATTATATGGTGAATGGAAACATAGATACTGTCACCACTTCTCCAACTTCACAGCATGAACCCAATATTTAGAGAGTATGATAAACTCTCTTGTATGAATAAATAAATTGTTCATTTGCATTAACCTCGCAATGTTACGGCTTTATATATATATATATATATATATATATATATATATA
>NW_006800228.1:240168-264697 GCF_000485575.1 Poecilia formosa
CATCTCATGAGCTCTTCTGTTTCCTTCAAAGATTTATCCTTCCTTAACTTCACGTTTTAATCAAGGATACAAAAGAAACATAAAAACGGTCATGTTTGTACCAATAAAGACTCGTCTTCCAGCATAACTGCAGTACTTCCTGAAGCCAAAACGAAAACAGAGTCCATCTATCCGGGTTTCCAAATATCCTGTGAAAGTAGAGCTGGCTGGGAGGGGAAACAGAAACTGGACTGGGTTGTTTGATTCATTGATTGGTTCTTGATCCAGCAACCACACAATGAAATCCAACATACTTTTCTTGGAAAGGTTCAGTCAGACAGGAAGGTTCCAGACTGGCAAAGTCAGCCATCAGGTTGAAACGCTCCTAACAGACTCGCCCACTAAAAAGATGGCGGCACGGCGTAACGCACTTAGCGATGCAAATTCAGGCCCCGCCGCACGCCTCGCACAACACATGACATGGGAAAGCAGATGAGACCGTGATGAATGCTGTTCTCCATGACTGTTCAGGCAAGAGAGGAATGAAAATGCAGCATGAAGGCGAAGTACCGCTCCACTGTAAGACTAAGTGTAACAACTGTATCAAATGGATTTGGTGCATTTTTTTTCTCCTTCTTGTTAGACCTGCATGAAAAATGAATCAGAAATGGAACAATAGAGCTTTCTGAATGCCGTCCAGGTACGATGGGAGGGAGTGATTAACTGCACATAATTTGGAGTGGGCTAATTGAGAAACTACAATGAGAAGTTCAACTTTGAGTCGCTCATTATCAGCTGCATAGGAGCTACTGTCCTGTCCAAGATCTCCATTACTAAACATGACAGTAATACTTTTTGTTCTTGCTTAGCAAAATTAGCTTTGTCTCACCGAACAGGGCCAACCTGCACTGTACTACAACCATGCTCCTTCTACTTTGGGACTGGATTCAAATGTTTAATTGAGTGAATTTATCTCATTTAGTCACATATTAATCAAAAAGAATTTATCAACAAAAAATATGCTATATTCTCAATTCAAAAACCATTTTTGCGGCTAATTTATAGAACAAATAGACACATGAGCTCAACAACAAAGACATTTGCTTTTAAGCTGTTATTTAGCTTATTCACCCACTAAACTGGTTTAAATGCTAGCACACACATTCAGCTATCAAGTGTTCCAGGAAACCCTAATCATTCATAAAACTGATTCGAAAAATATTTATTTGAAACGTGAACTCTTGACGCTGCCTTTTACTGCACCAAACTGGACTTCTAATAGCATTTCCTTCAACAATAACTTTCCAAATTTGAGATTTATGAAAGACCTCACTAAAGGCCAATTCTACACACTTAAGAATGAAATAACTTTATTTAGTAATTTTGTTATCAGCAGTTTTGTCTCTGTATTTAATATTGGGATATGAAAGTGGAGGGGACTTTGTGTGGTTCTCCATGTTGTGACTCGTCACCTTGGTTTATCACATAAATCACTGTAAAACATATTGGCATTTTTGGTTGTAGCGTAACAAAACGATTAAAAAAAAAATAGCAACCTCAAGGGGTTTGAAAACTTTAGCTGTTTTCACGTAGCTAACACTCTGCCAGGTGTCAAAATGACCTTAGGTTTTGAAGACAAAGTGTCTTTAATGCTCTGCTGAGTGTGTGTACAAGTGTAAAATTTGACACTAAAGGAGCAGCCACCGCCTAAAGTCACTCTCTCCTTTTACAATTTGTTTCCCTCCGTTAGTGTTTTCACACCTTTCGTCTGCTTTCTGACACGTTTTAGATTTTTTTTTTAGCCCCACTCCCTCCTATTTTTTTTTCTGCCTAAACTTTGTCGTCCTCCCTGCTTCTCACTCGTTTTTAACAGTCACAGACAGTTTTTTTCTTTTTTTCCTTTCTCCCCCTCTGTCATTTCGGTCGTCTCTTTCTGGTAACAGCGGGAAGCTAAACTCAGTTCACAGTTTTCCGTTACGTCTGACTCTAATTCCCTTCTCAGAGGTAACCTGCCACGCTTCGGTTCCTGAGTGAGCGCACACGAAGGACATCGTAGTGTCATCTCGGCGCTCTTGGTTTGATTGGTTTGGCCAGCATGCGTACGCGAGGCGTTGCGGTAACATGTTGCTTTAGTTCTTTTTCTTTTGTAGTTCCTTTCCCCCCTCTCCCACCACGTCTCCTCATTTTGTTATCTGGTGTGCGTACTCTCTCATCTTTTTGACACAGAGCAAGATTGCTCTTTTAATGACTTCTTGTACCTGCATGCTAACTCTGTCACCCATCTCGGCGCGTTCCCCTCCGCTTTCTGACTCTTCTTGAAGTTTCGTTGATGGCCTCGACACCCTAACCTCTTTTGAAGCCTCGGTTTGACATTTCATTTCAAAACAACAAGCCTCCCTGCTGCGCTCTGCTACCTCGCCTACCTGGATATAATGTGGTGAAGGTAAAACAAAAGCTGAAATCTGCACTGTTGCTCTTTTTACTGTCCAAACTGTTCCGGAAGGAGTAAAACTGGTTAAATGTACTGCAACATTTTTTTTTCTCGCAAGATTCCTTAAACTACAATGCAAAAAAAAAATAAATAAATAAAAGAAGTGAACATCGACTTCTACGTTACCAGATGCATTGAGGTTTGTGTTAACATTACGTCACGGCAGGAAGACAACAGCAATGGCTTTAGAGAAGCAATTTATGATACACAACAACTGATACAACTTCAAGGTAAATATAAAACTAAATAGCATTTTTAGCACCAATAAAAATGCGCTGCTCACGGTGGCAGCATGTTGGTTCCCTTCTGACACGTTGGTTCTGATTGGTTCTTAATGCTGCTTGTTTGGACAATCGCTTCCAATGGTTTTTGGAAGCTGTGCAGATGAAGGGATTTTTGCTCTTTTTTTTCTTTTTTCACAGTTTTCTGACAGTTGTAATGATGCGTAACCATGGCAACAGAGTATTTTCACAACTCTTGTAACTCTCCATGAAGCAAATTTACTTTTGTAATATCAAGTTGAGTAGTTGTACGGTTAATAGAAACACAACTACTGTCTTACAGCAACAGCCTTCGGTCAGAGGCCTTCACGGATCTGACACAAGACTGACTGCTACTGGAGATCCTTCTTGCCAACAGCATCACTATCTGTTTGAACATACTCATGATAATATGAGTTATGACAAGTTTTAATTAAATATTTTTGAAACGAACTAGATTGCATTCACATAAATATAAATTCACCGGCCATTTTATTAGGTACACCTGTTTGCTTGTCAACACAAATAGCAAATCAGCCAATCAGATGGAGGTGATTCAGCAACATTAGGGATCTAGATGTGGTAAACAAAAGCATTGTTTAAGTTAAAAACAAGTGTCAGAATGAGGAAAAGAAGAAGTTTAAGCAACTTTGAAAATAGCATGGTTAGATTTCGGGTCAGAGTTTCATGTCACACTTGCAAAGAATCCAAGAATTTCAATCAGTTATTTAAAGAGGAGAGAGACTAATATTCTGCACATTCTGTTAGCAACATCTGTTCGTCCCACACCAACCTTTTGAGCCGCTTTATAAAGACAACAATCACACGCTACCTTTCCTGAAAAGTCCTTGCTTCAAAGCTTGGCAGCATTTTCCTGAGAGAAACGGGTGAAAAGACAAACACAACGTTACAAGCTCAACGTTAAAGCAAAACTTTCTACAAGTTCATTCTGTTTAGAAGAATAAAGAACAACAAGCAGCATTTCAGTTAGCCTGCCAAAAATACATCTTATCTGGTTTTATTTCTGCCATTTTCTTTTTCGAAGAAGAAGAAAAAAGCTAAAACTTTAAAATCTTGAAAATGCTATATTTGATAGCTGAAACCCTCACACACCATGAAGTGCTAACCTCCAACCCTCTTTTGCTGAACAAACACACACACACACCCACACACAAACACACCATCATCCTTCAAAGGAGAAGAGCTCCTTGAAAACTCAATTAGACTCAGGGGCAGAACTTGCAAAAAAAAATAGAAAAGAACAACAACAAAAAAAAACGTACCACTCTGACACAGCAATGGCCAAACTGACACACACACACACACACGCACGCACACACACTCACACACATGCACACACACACACACACACACACACACACACTGGAGCCAGTGTTTCAGCTTCCTGACCTGCAGCTATTCCCAGGATTAAATGGACTCTGGGGTTCCAAATGAAAGCGCTTGTTCTATAGCGTGCAGCTAATGACACTGTGTGTGTGTGTGTGTGTGTGTGGGGGGGGTGTGTGTGTGTGTGTGTGTGTGTGCATGTGCGTGAGCATGTACGCTCCAGAACATTCTAAAGACAAACACGTTCATTAGTGTACAATTGAACAACTTACTCATGACTTACTTTCAGCGTCTTTATTGACTGGAAAATGATCTTTATTTTTTTATTTGCCGTTTTTAAATGGACCTGTCGTGGTTTTGGTTTAATGGTTGAGGACCTTAATGGAGACTCAGTAGAAAAAGCATAAAGAGGTCACGGTAAAAAAAAAAAAAAAAAAAAAAAAGATAATTTACAAAACAGTAGATAAAAAGTAGTGACAGGAAATGTGAGTTTGTAGATTTAATAAAAGGAAATCTACAAACCTGGTTGTGTTTTCCTTCACATGAGGTCAGAATTACAGAGTTTATCTGCATCAACATTGATACATTCATCTGAAAATTTTAACATGTAAATATTACATAATGCAGATTAACCTTGCTATTTTTGAGTTCTGGACTCAGCGAACAATGGTGAAAGGTAAAAGGTTTCCGTAACAGCAGACAGCGACGAATGCTGAACATTCTTCAGGTGTTCTGTTCGCAATGGATTCAAATCTTCTCAATGAACAAGAACATATTAGACATATATATAATAAAGGCGAACAAATCTGTTCCTACCACAAGCCCAAGTAGTCACAGACACACACTCCATCACACACATGTGCTAATCCTTGATTAGGACGTAGTCAAGACAATCTGGACGGGCCAGGACCCGGACAGTTTGGGAAAAGATGAAATGCTCTGTGTGTGAGAGCGAATGCGTACTTTAAGACACCAATTCTGGTCCACTGTATGGGTCACTAGCTATTAACCCCGAGGCAGTCACCTTGACACACATAGAAACAACGGGACACACACACACACACACACACACACACACACACACACACACACACCAGGAGTCAGAAATGACCAGTATACACACTCTCACCCCGAATAAAAACTTTGCTTTCATTTGCAACCAGTGTTGATCCTGACATTGACGTTATTCTGATGGAACTTTAAACGGACAGTATTATGTATTTTTCAGGCATTTTATAGCACAATAACTATGTTACCTTCAGTTGCTAAAATGCTTTGAATATCAAATATGTCGTGTATTTTAACACCTTGAAATTGGGTCTCTGTCTCTTTAAAAACTCCTGCTCTTTCAGAAAATCCACCATCACGACATGGCTCCTCTATTAACCCTTTAGCAACGTTTTTAGCAGCGCTGCACTTAGAAGTAGTTCCTATAATGAGCTCATCTGATGCGTAGCTCCATTCGGTGTTGGCTAATTGCTGCTGGCTAGTCTGAAGGAGCTGGTATGCTTTTTGATGAGGCAATAACATATCATCCAAAGCACAAAAAATAAAACTGTACCTCTAATATTTATACATGTGTGTATGAGAAATAACCTGTGGCGCTTTCGATGATTGGGAAATATTGGATTTCTCAGTTTTCCATCAAATTTAGGGCTGACACTTTTGATTTCGGTCACCAGACAACTTCTTGATGCGTCTCTAGTTTGTTGTCCTCCAAACTCCATGAATCATTTTTGCAAGTTCCTGCAGTCTGACAGTTGGGAATCTCCCTCTGCTCTGGAGAGACTATCAAACTCTCTTTCTCTCCTTGAGCGTGAATAAATGAGTCACTGCAATCAGTCATTACAGTCTATGAAAGCAGACACCACTTTGTGAACGTATGCTTTTCCAAATCATACTTGGATGAAGAGCATAAAATTTGATTTGTTCTGGATTTTCACAGATCAAAAAAGAAAAAAAAAAACTCTCATTCAGCTTAATAAAATTTTTTGCATTGTTCTGACTTTTTTATGTGCTGCCTGTGGGACACTTTAGATTTAAATCTCTGAATAGATTTGCTCTCCTTAGATGACTTTTTTTTATCCTGTTAAAAAAAAAGAACTCCAACTCTAATCTTATAAACAGACTTAGATAAGTTGCCATTTCTTGGTCTGTTTTCAATTAAGCTCTTGATAGAAAACAGATTGATTGGTCTGAGAGATGTCCGAAGCTTTCGACATTCTGGTTGAAACGTGACCAAAAAATTCTAGGGTGTGAATTCTTTTGCGAGGAGCTATGATCTTAGCATTTGTTCCTCTTTGACTTGATGTGCTTCATAGAAGAATATTGAAGTGAAACCTACCAAAATATTCCAAAATCAAATTTTACTCCTTTGTAAATATTTAGGTTCAGAAAAACTCCCAAATCATGTTTAGTGTAAAGATGTTCAACCATCACTGTACAGTGTGAAGGAGGACGGTTTGTAAGGTGGGAGTGTCTTGACATAGAAATAACGAGGAGTGAGAGATGAGGGAGAAGAGCATCACATTTACAGAGATGTAAAGCAGCAGCAGCTGTTTCCAGCCCATTAAAATGTAATTAAAGACAACCTCATTACGTAGAAAGACAGAGAGAGCGATGGGGAGAAGGAGAAATAAACTGTTTTCTATTGTCCATCACTCATCTGGGCAGAAAACCATCAGTTCACTTCAATTGGAAAACAGGAATCCACTGAGGTCTGGTTGTGTTTGTGCTAATTAAATGTGAGGAGATCAATTAGTAAAGAAAGATATAATTATCCAAAGGTATTTCTGACAACAGAAAAGTTTAATCGTTTGTCTTCCAGTTCAATCACCCTTTCTTTAAAGGATTTTTGTGTTTCAGTGACAAAGTCACCTCATCTGAAAAGACAAAAATGTTGCTACAGTTAGCTACAGTACTACAGTTAGCTACAGTACTACAGTTAGCTAGTCACTACAGTTAGATACAGTTACAATAATTAGCTGCAGTCACTACAGTTAGCTAGTCACTGCACTTATGTTGCACACTTAATAATAAATCAGTGTTGTTTTTCGCAGGTTTTTCTATTTTGATGAATGCTGCTAAGAAACAAGAGCGATGCTGAGCGTCTCCGCTGATCAGCCGTTACTGTGGTAAAATTGCCATTGGCTCGCTGAGTTAGGAGTGCTGCTCACCGTGCTCTATGTGCCCACTGGTGGCAAACCGTTGTAACTGCAGTACAGCGCATCGCAGGAAGAGCCGTGCAGCTTAAGAGCACAGTCAACATAAGAAAAACAGAAGTAAGTAAACAAAGAAGCTGCAGTTACAATAATTAGCCACAATTACTACAGTTAGAGATGGATGGATGGATGGATGGATGGATGGATGGATGGATGGATGGATGGATGGATGGATGGATGGATGGATGGATGGATGGATGGATGGAATTTTTGACAATGGGATACGAAATACCCTGGAAATACAAATAGAAACAGACGTAGCCAAGTGTGAAAAAAATGGCTAATTTTTTCCACCTAAACAAACATGAGGGTCAAATGAGGATGATGATGGCGAATCACAGTATTTGTTGTTAAAATACAAATACCAGTATTAAAACCAGTATTTGCCGGTGTCAGGATTGATGCTCCAACCAACAAGAGTGTGTGCTCTGATGGATTCTACCCATAATGCAGTGTGACATAACATGTTCTATTGTTGTGACTGCTATAGAAACATAAACAGTCATCACTTGGCACAATACACATCTTCTTAGATCCAAGCGCTTTCTGACATTTTTAACTATTCTATGTTGGTCCTAATCCAAAAAGAGCAATAACATGACACATTTCTCAGTCAACATATTAGAGCAACTAAATAACTGTTACTCTTTATCTAAAAATAGGACAAAAATGTAAGCTAATTTTAAAATGCAGTATAATAATAATTTGCACTTACAGTCTTCCAAAAGAAGTTGCATGCTGAAGCTACAATTAAGGTTAGCAAGACAGAATTCTGTTTGAGTTTCAATGTCAACAGAAGAAAGCTAATCAGTCAGATTATAATCGAGCTGAAAAATAAATCACATCTTTTTCTTATTATTATCTGAAATAACCTTCAGCACAGACTAGCAATATATTGATCGTTTCCTTTTCTACACCCTCAGCTGTCAGCTTGCGCAGCACATACAGCAACTGCAACCCTCTGTTGGACAGAGGAAATGTTTGTGTTTTACAAAGTTTTTGCTTATGGCTTATTGATCTGCACGGCTCCTGAAGCCCCGGTGTCTTAAAGCAGGAGCGCCGACGTTCTGCTTTCATGTCCTGGTTCTGAGCACTTCCACTCATCCATATGCATCTCATCCATTCAGGTTTTGAAATGCATATGTTTTGTTTTTTTCTTCTTTTTTTTTTTGCATTAACTTGCACTGTGGCGCAAAGGTAGAGAAGTTCAACTGAAAATAATAAGTAGCACCTAGTCTGAACCAGAGATAGATCCAGGTGTAGGTTAAAAAATGTATTAAAAAATAGAGGAGATATGTGAGTTGTGAGTAATGAATGCAGACAGACTACTTTATGTCTGTGAATGAGCTAAGGCATGAGTGGGAGATGATGCTAAAGGCAAGGCTGAACTCAGATAAACTGGAAACTGTATGTTGGTGTGTATGTGTGGGAGAGAGAGAGAGAGAGAGAGATTGAGTGTGTGTGTGTGTGTGTGTGTGTGTGTGCGTGTGTGTGTGTGTGTGTGTGTGTGTGTGCGTGTGTGTGTGTGTGTGTGTGTACGGTTGTCTAATAACTAGGCCAAAGCAGTCTTGGGGATATTAGTGTTTCTGAATTGAAAAATGGTCAGAGGGGAAAATTCAACCAGAACACATGGACTCATGATACGCAGAGGACAAACACGCTTCTTCCACACGTATGGTGCTACAGTAAACTAAGCTAAGAAAATGAAAAAAAAAGTCTGAAAACATACCAAAAGTAAATCAGACTGCATAAAGATGATGCGACGAAATCTATGAACTAAAAATGAGTTGATTCTGTCATTATCAAAATGTTCTCCTTTCATTTCACCTGCAGTTGAACAGAGTCGTAGGTAAAACGAAAACCACTTCTAATAAGTGACTTTTTTTTTACATAATGATAATTTGATTGCAAAGTTTACAAATGAAACTGATCTTTTTGTACACATTTAGTGGTGCTCTCACACCTCTGCTCCTCAAAGTTTCCTCCTCCCAACACTGATATCTGTAACGGCACTGACTTCTCATTAGCTCGACTTTAAGAACTTATTTTCCACATTTAGTGCTTTACAAAAGGAAATAATGAACAGTCTATACAGTAAGTAACTTCTGGCTCCATATATTCCCAGCAGGTCTTTGAGCTTCCTGGCTGTGCAGCATAAAAAGCCTGAGCACCAGAGGAGTGTTAGAGACATTTCACCTTTATACAATCAGCTAAAACATATCCTTACAAAGCTGGTCATTTTTATTTATTACACTCAGTCAAATTTCAGATACGCACTAGAACATTTAATGAGTCAAACGTGATGAAAAGCGTTAACTGCTCATTAACAACCGTTGGTAAGGGTGCCGTGGCGGCGCAAGGCATAAAGGCAGTCTACATAAGGAGGCTTTAGTCCTGGACGTAGCCGTCGCAGGTTCAATTCCCGGCCTGGTGACCTTTGCCACATTTCTTCCCTCTCCCTCTTTACCTGCTTTCCTGTCTGAGTATTTTCAAATAAAGCTAATATTGATGGAAACTGTTGGGGAAACAGACACAGAAGTGCTTTCTTTTCCACTTAACCCAATAGAAAGTGTAAATTGCAGGCGACCAAGGCCTTCATCTCCAATTCTGTCTAACAGGGGGTGGCCCGACTCCGTCATTCATGCACTGGCGTCTTGCTGTGAGCAAAACCCATGAAATGTATTGACACCGGCAGTTTCACAGAAGCCCAGGTGGAGACAGCAAAGCAGGCCATGTGCGGTGAAGGCGGTGCATTAGCGACGCGACGGTCTTCTATCACCGTCCGCCGAAGACGCATCCAGGCATGCTGCTAGCGCAAGGGTCACCTGTGTTCCCACAGCAGCTGGAGTCTGATGTGAAACCACCCCGCCTGCGGAACTAGAATGTACAAACAGGAAGCGCAACGGGAGCCATTATGAGCAAACACCACCTGTCACAGCAAACCGGTGTTTGCGCATACCTGAGGCCATCCGCCCACGTCACGGCTCGCCTCACGGCACTGTGGAGAACCCAAGCACTTTGCTCCGGATGGCAGATGTCATGGGGTTCGTTAGCGCTTCACACACTCATACAACAATCCTTGCTTAGTGTAGTCGGTCCTGATCCAGCAGAACCTTCTACAGGTGTGGCTGACGAAATGCGTCTCATGCTCGGTTACTGTTACATCCGTCTGCAGCCGACATGGTAAACGAACCCAGAATAAAACAGCCGTCAAACAACATCACGTTCCTTTAAATCAGGAATAAAAAATGTCATACATAATGCTTGTGTTATGTCAGCATTTTCTGTGTTTGACTCCCAGGATTTTACTCCTACAGCTCATTTATCCCCCTAATCCTGTTTTGGTTTTTTTTTTCTCCTTTTTTGCAGATTAGCTGACACGTCACATCTCTTTGCCTGCCAACTCCTTCAAAATCATATCCGGAATGCTCGATGTTGAAAGCTCACAGATCACAGCTTGGGATGGCTCACACGCAGAACACGCCGACCTCCAGCCCAACACAGGATTTTCCCTGAAATCCGGGACATTTTTGTCTGCGACCTCCGACAGTTTTGTCCGCCAGGTGCTTAAAACGTTTCGATCCAAATGAGGCTTTGACTGGAGCCCGGGATACGGCGCTGGTTCCAGAAGTACGAACCGTCGTATGAAACAGATTTAGATCAAAATTACGCAACAGGTCCTAATACATGCAGTGCAGGATGGTGGAGCAGAGGAACCCGTTCTGTCCACTCAGCTCATCATCACCAGTGCAGCTTTTGAACACAAGTCAAATCATTCGCTGCTGCTAGCTTAGCCAATCACTATGGCAACACTTTATCTGAAGGGGTGTGGATAACACCTGTCATTAACATGAAGGGGTCTTCATGAATCAAGTAGCGTCATCCGGTAAATAATGACACTTTTAATGCAAACTTGCACTAAAAGTTGCTTTAAAAGGCCACTAAAATGGTCAACTTTGCATTAAAAGTGTCATTATTTACACTTCATGACCACAGTCAGAAACACTCATGGAGACTCCATAATCGTGACAGCTGAAGAAAATGTATAAAAATGTGTGGTTAGAACCTGAATGAAGTTGGCCCCCCACTTTCTTCAAATCAGACAAAAGATTCCTCTACATGTAACCTTAGAGGAATAAATATACATGGATATGTTATGTATGGATGTGTCTGTATGTAAAAAATATGTATGTAAGCTGTGTTTCTACTCACTCCATTTTGATTATGCCAACCATTTTTCCTTGGTTAAAGTGTTGTATAGTTATTGTGTTTCCTTTAGTTTTTATTTACTATTGTGAGAAATATATTATGCAGCAAATGATTCATATTACATGTTTCAATTTCTTGCCCTTCAGAAAAACAAAATTGTCTTGAAGCGCCTGTAGCCAAAAGCCAGTATTTAGGCTTACATGACTCTTTATTTGGGGCACAATGTCTTCTTTGGAAGCTGCTCACGCTCACACTTGTGGCGAACTCCTGCGTTCTGCCTGCTGTAGTTGGATTTCGCAGCGTTTCTCCCTCCTCTGTGTGTTCCAGGCCTTAAAGGCGGCACCAGGCGGATTCTGCTCTTCAACTCGGATTATGCACTTCCTTAATCAAGCCTTTCAGATGCACTTTGAACCACCCCGTTTCACCTGGGGCAAGGCAGACATTGACATCTTCATACACACACACACACACACACACACACGCGCACACACAATACCTGACGCTGTAAGTTCAAACTAGAGAAGACTGATTGCTACTGGCCTGAAGCGAAGGCAGACACAGTTTACTTTTTTTTTTTTAAATCAAGCACAAACAGTTACACCCTGAACTCAAAGTCTTTTCATCGCTGCAAAAGATCAAATGAACACGTGTAATATGACTGAAGTTGCTTGTAGTGGAAAGTCCATGAAAATGATTTAAGCTCTAAAGAACGTCTCTTCAGTTCCACCTGAGCAGCAACCAGCCGACATATGGAGCCGAACCAAAACCGCTGTGATACAGGTACCCACTAACTGCTGGCCTGGTATACGCCACATACGGTTCAAACCCACGATGGCAAGGAAAGTTGAGAAAAGGTATTGTCTGTAGTCTGACAGACAGTTTGGTTTGTAAAGATATGTCTACAATGGACGTGCATAAGTGGTGGCATCACAAGTGGTATTATCAGGAAGTTAGCGGAGGGTTCAACAAGATGTTGAGTCAAGATGGTCATCAGACTTACAAACACTCGATCTTTATAATAAGACGCCAACTTCTCTTCTGATTGGCTGATAGATGATGAATGCTAGCAACCTGACAGAAATATGAATACATCTCATGTATTGTTTACTTCTGTCACTGACATGATTGTTAATGACATCGCGGTAACACTTTATTTGAAGGGGGGTGAATAAGACTGACATGACACTGTCATAAACATGACATAACACCTGTCATGAACATGAATAAGCCTTCATGAATATTTATGACTGTTGTCATAAAGCGTCATTCGGTAAATTATGACACTTTTAATACAAAGTTGACATTATTCAAAATGTCTTTGTTATGACAACTTGACATTAACCAGGAAATCATTACTGTTTAAACTTTACCTTTAATAACAAAAAGTTACCTAATTTTTAAAGTGCAATCAGTAATACTTTTATAACAAATTTATAACAGTAATGATTTATTGGTTAATGTCAAGTTGTCATAACAAAGACATTTTGAATAATGTCAACTTTGTATTAAAAGTGTCATAATTTACCGAATGACGCTTTATGACAACAGTCATAAATATTCATGAAGGCTTATTCATGTTCATGACAGTGTCATGTCAGTCTTATTCACCCCCCTTCAAATAAAGTGTTACCGACATCGCTTAACCACCCCGCCTGGTTAAATGATGTGGTGGTGAAATTAAAATCACGTGTAACTTTAATTTCACCACAATTGCGAAAATGTGGGGGGGCAGAGGGGTTTGTGACATTAGCTGAATATACATCTGTGGAAAAAATTAAGAGACCACTTAAAATGACCTGTTTCTCTGGTTTTACTTATAGGTATATGTTTGAGTAAAATGAACATTATTTTATTCTATGAACTATTGAGAACATGTCTCCGAAATTCAAAGGAAAAATTTTGTATTTATTAGCAGAAAATGAGAAATGATCAAAAATAAGGAAAAACATGCAGTGCTTTCAGACCTGAAATAATGCAAAGAAAACAAGTTCATGTTCATTTAGAAACATCAATACTAATGTTTTAACTCAAGAAGAGTTTGGAATCAATATTTGGTTGAATAACCAGGAGGTTTTCAATGGGGTTCAGTGCAGAGGCTCTTCATTTTGTTCCAGAGCTGGAGTCAGGAATATGTGCACATTTCTAATTGAAACAACTAACAAGAGCCTACATTTGAGTTCCTTGTTTTTGACCATCTCACCGATATGATTCACACCGAATACTGTAGACAAACATTTATAGCTCCTTATATAACGACAAACTTTCATAACATCCCCCTACTGGAAGGTAAAGTATCTGACTTCTTGCTGCCCGAGCTGAGTTTAGTTCTTAAACTTTGCTTTTGATTTGCCACAAAAACACTTCCCTCGATACAGCCCGGTAAACAGCCCATCTACCGAGGGCTCTCATGTAGAGGATTTCAGCGCGCTGATGGTGATCTGATTCCGCATAACGCGAGCCGTCTGGTAATGCGCCATTCTTCGGGAGTCATTCAGCAAACACAGAGGTTAAAGTCAGCCACACACACCCTGCATCTGGCCCTCTGCCGCTCTCTTCCATGTGCTTCACCGACTCCATCAGCCCACCAGCCTCTTCAGTCTCACTTTCCATGAGCCCCCTCAGCTCCTCAATAACAGCTCTGCAACACGGGGACAGAGCCGAGAAAATGGATTTTATTTGTGCTCCTGCGTGGGTGTGTATGTCACCGTGTGGCTGTGTGCATATGAAACGAGTAGAGGAGGACGGAGGATGGGGTCTGTAGACTGAGAGAAAGATTGCAATGTCCATGGAGACACACAGAGATCACGTTTCAGGTAATAGTTTCTCATTTTTCTTCCAAACAAGCCAGCATGGTGAGGTTGGTGTGTGTGAAGGAAAACATGTATGTGGGGTTTATCTGGCATTAATATTTTCTGCTGGAATTCAGTATTGCATTGTGTTTATATGTGTTTTTTTTTTTCCCCCAACACGTCACATAGCAACACCAAAACTATTTTCGGAGGCCGCAGAACAGAAAATATTTAAAGAGGAGACAGTAGATGGATTTCCACTGACCGCATATTTGCTCGATTTGATATTTCTAAAATAAATTTGCTTAATGGAACCAAGCCAATTTTTTTGCTGAAAAGTTTTGCCGCTAGGATGAGGTGTTTCTTCAGCCGTATCAAATTGGTTTATTTAGCGAAACTGCAACAGAAAGACTTTTTTTTCCCTTCAGATCACACGAGTCACACGATCAACTGGATGTTACGACTGGCAGAAAGCACAAAGACAACGACAGGAAGTAGATGGAGGATTTCACAGAATTCTGACTTTATTTAGACCACCCCTCTCCTAATGTCTGATGGATGGATGGGTGGATGGATGATGGATGGATGGATGGACGGACGGACGGATGGATGGACGGACGGACGGTTGGATGGATGGATGGATGGATGGTCGGTCTATGGATCTAAAAATCATTTTCATCTTTGTTCCATTTACTGTCCAGCTTGTCGTCCACTGAGCCTTGTGTTTTTAACTGCAGCCGTTTTTCAACACATTGACATGATAGAGACGTCTCTCAGATTTGCTTTGTAGTTGAGCGTCAGATCATTTCCATAAAATTGAATAAACAATTACTCATCCATTTGTTATCTCGCACAGCAAAGACAACATCAATTGCTGTCTGCGTTGTGTCCTAAAAGCATTTTTTTAAGCCTCCATCCACCCTGACTTGAAAAGGCCGAAACACAGCCTCATTTACATTCAAGGTCTTTAGGCTAAGGAGGCTCTAATAGACGGTGATGGTATATATTACTGGTCTGCTGCTTTTCATTATGCGGCTAATGATTCCCTGTCAAGTTGTATTGAAAACGAACGCAGGGGGGGGAAAAAATGAGAGAGTGGGCGGCAAGAGGCATAATGACACAAGAAAGAGAGGGAGAGAGAGAGGAAGGCGACTTCAGGGTAAATGTTAGAACCTTCGAAGCCAAGAGCTCAGGCAAAACATCCACATCTGAATACAAGAGAATAAATACAATAGCACACACAAATAAAACGATGCTTAATGGAGAAGAAGTTTAGCACAGAAGGAGCTCACTTTGCTCCTGTCTCTGCTTTCATTGGTTTGGGTCTCCTGCATACTTCTAGCAGCTATTTCAGTAAAAGCTAACAAAAAACTGTTGGATATCTTACTCCACTTGAAAGTTTCCATTTGACCTGAAAAACTCTAGAGTTAGGATTTAAAATGCTTTAGCAAACTGTCTCCATAAGAGTTTGATGTCAGACAAGAAAGACTTTCCGTCTTAAAGGGGCCGTGTTATATAAAATTGACTCTTTTTTTTGTTTTAGCTTTTTACATCATGTTTTGTTATTTTTGTATCAAAAACATACCTGGAATGTTTCACAAATCCAGAAGATTTTGCAAAATCTCACATATCACCTGTCTCCCACTCAGCTCCTTCAGACTAACCAGCAGCAATTAGCAAACACAAGCTACTTCTCAGTGCAGCGCTGGTAAAAACGTTGTTAAAGGGTTAAGCCATCTTGCAATGGCTATCATTGTTTTTAGCCATCTTTAAAAACAAAAATATAAGCAATGGGAAAACCTAAAGGTTAATCTAAAACACAGTCAATATGGACGCCAATCGGATCCTTAGCTTTCCAATCTACCAAACTGAACACTTGCGAATGGTATTCAAAGCCAGACTGTTAGTGTAGTTTACTACACGAAGCATGTAACCTCTACCAACGCGGAGCCAGCATGGAGCTTGGAGAATGATGCCACCTGCTCCAGTACGGAGCTCCTCTGATCTTAGTCGGGGGAGAATGTCTCTTGGTCTAATTAGAATGCCAATAGCAAGTCTCCCCACCCAACTACACCTGATACACATGCGCACGCACCCATCCTCACATGGACCCCCATTATTCACTGGTAATTGCTATGTCAATACGAAGCTAAGCAGTACTGTAGTTGTCGCTTAAACACAGAAACAGACACCCTCGCTATCCTTTAATCGTCCTTCCTCGGATTGCTTAGCAGCTATCTTCACACACACACCGTCCCACTTGTGCATCCGCCCATTTAGACTCCCCGTGGATTCAATCTGCCACTCTCTTTTCACCCCCTCGCCTCACCGTCCCCTTCCCCCTCAGGTTTAAATGCACATAAACACACACGGGAAAACGTAGCATCGCACGGAAGGTCAGAGACGAGGTTCACGAGTGTCACATCTTTCTCACCCCTGCTCTTTTCACTGTCCTGCCCCCCGAAGACTCGCACAGTGAAAAGCCATTTACCCTGACACCTAACTACTCTTTGTACTGACCTTTTGCCCCCCATTTCTTTAGCTTCGTGATATTCGTCTCATCTTAATTTTCCATGTCTTCCTTTGGAAGTGGAGTTACAGTTGTAAAAAGAAATTAGAAAACAGTGTGGGACTGTGCATGTTCTTTAATGGATTGGGTCATGAAAATCAAGTCGCTCGCTACTTCAATAAACAATTCATCCATTTTTTTTTTATCTCATACAGCAAAGATAACATCTATTGCTGAACAACTTTCTACAATCAACTCGCCAGCTACCTGCTTGTAAAAATAGCTAGCTAGTTGTATAAATATTTAGTTGTATAAATAGCTAGCTATCAGCATAAATACTTAGATGTTTAACTGTCTAGCCAGCTAGCTAGAAAGTTAGATAGTTTATTTAACCCGGAGAAAATTTGTTTGCAGTCTAAATAAACAAAATCATATTAAAGAAAAGACCTTTTAAAATTTCCATTTTAATTAAATCCAAAAATGAATTTCTGGTGATAATTACTTTTATCTGTCATAATGACACACGTCTCCTCTCTGACTTGTATATAATGTTTTGAGGGCGACAGTCAAAGGGTTAAATGAGGGCATTCATGTAGTTTGCCAGTTTGTTTTGTAATCTAATCCTTCTGTAATCTGCCCCACAAACATATTTTTTATTGATCTTTGTGATATTGTTTGCTTAGTGATCTGACAAACCTCTGTGGCCTTCACAAAGCAACTATATCCATTGTAACGAGACAAAAGGTGAAAATCTGTAAGCGTTCTGAAAGTTTCTGCAGACCACTGGATGCTGCTTTATGTACAGACTTCAAAGTGTTTGTGGGAAATGTGTGAGTAGCGCTGAACAACAGTCAGCCAATCCCAATTAGAACCAACACCCCCCACCCCCCCTTCATGTCGCAAAGCTTGACAACTGCATTCGCCTCGGCCGTGACGTTGACCGGCTAATGGTTGGATCTCCTTCAGCTGAGAACAGTGATTTCATGTCACCACGCCAGGCAAATCAGTCAACCATCACATCGTACCAGCAATTATGATACGAGATCTACCATCTCTGTGAAATGTTCCTGGAGTGATCTAAGAGACGGTTAGGGCGACTTTCTGAACAAGATCAGCTTTGAACTGTCATGTTCAAGGTCTGGTATAAAATATCCCAAAGGAATCTGCAGTTGTGTTTCATCTAAAGCTGTGTTGGATTTGGTTGGTTTGCTTGACCAAGAAAAGTGTGACAATTCGCTTAGCTGCATCATTAGAACACCTGCGTAATAATCAGCACCTCCTGAAACCCTTACTGAGATTAATAAAGTATGGATGGATGGATAGTTTGTAACGTCTTATCCAGCTTAACTTCCACTACTCCCTTACTTTTTCGGCCCCACATAATCTTCCTTGACGTTTTGCCGCCTTCGCCCTTGATTAATTTCTCTTGACTCATCTTTTTCTCATGAGTCTCTTCTTCTTCCTCTGCCACCTCCCCCCTCGTTCGGCGTTTCCGTCTCTCCTCTCCTCTCCTCTCTTTTCTTTTCCTTTCCTCTCCTCTCCTCTCCGCCCTGTCCTCGCTCTCCCCTCCCCTGACCTGCTCTCCTGGCTCAGGCCCAGCTAAATTACCAGTTCTGCAGAACGATGGTGACAGAGTGCAGAACTTAATTACACACTGGCTGACAGCAAGGACTATGTGTTAGATTCTCTCCCTTCTCGTCCTGCTCTCTTCTCTGTGCTCCTCCACCTCATCCTTTCTCCTCATGTCTTCTGTTTCCTTTTCATTTCCCGTTTTTTTTCTTCTTCTCCATTCTCTGAATGTCTCTCTCCCTGTCTCCCTCCACCTTGTTAATGACTAGTTTTGGAACAGTGACCCATATTGGATTTGGCATCCAGTGCCGTGCAATGGCATTCAATCCGCTTTAACTTTTTTACATTGGGTTTTATTACGTCCACAAACTTTAAAGTATTGTTTTGGGGTTTTATGGTGGACCAACACAAGGAGAGGCATCGCTGTACAGAAAAATAGTTTGTGGTTTTCAAAATCTTCTACAATAAAATTCAAAAGAGTGGTGTTGCAATTAACCCACTTTACTGTGAGACCTCTAAGTAAAATGCTCAACAAACATGGACAAATGTGCTCTGATTAGTTTGGATTTATGGCCTGAACCAAAATTCAGGTTTCTGTGGCGCCTTTAATAAACCTTCAACACATACAGTCTAATGACAACCAAACGAGAATTTGCGACATAAAGTTGCATTAATTTCCTTATTGTAGTGTAAATAGAGGAGCAGATAGCTTAACCCGTTGAGGAAGGAAAGAAAATATGTAGGGTGTAGCAGGTAAGACTGTAACAAGCGCAGCGCACAGTATGCTGCGCCGCTCCTATCAGTCACACATCCCAGACGATTTGCACCCGACTCACACAACAAACAACAAGACGGAGCTGGAAGACATTAAAGCTGAAATTGAGATAAATTATGAAATTATGGTTTAAAAACAAACGCAGTAAAATCATGATAAAGTAATACATTGGGTTTAATTCGGGCTCAGGCCAGTAAAGTTAGACGGGTCGGGTCTGGCTCAAACACAAAACGCAAGGACCCGGGTTGGATTTTTAGGCCTGAACCAACATCAACATTTCAATCACATTTTGTGAAGGAAAACCAACATCACCCTGAACACAACATCACTGCTCAGACAGAGAAATGCCTGGAGGATTAAATTCAGACCACTACCACTACATTGACCCTAAACGTACAGGCAGAGCTACATTGGGAAGAGTCTTGACAATAGTTTGGCCCAGTCAGAGTCCACACATCCATTTTTTATACCTTCTTATCCCTGCAGGGTCACGGGGAGGCCGGTGCCTATCTCGAGTGATCGTCGAGTGAGAGGTGAGGTAAAGGCCTGATGGGTCGCCAGGGCAACAAAAAGAGACACACAAGGACAGACAACCATCCACACACTGACACCTAAGGGGAATTAGTCAAATTATTCAACTATTCTCAATTCTGTGGGAGGAAGACAGAGCACCCGCAGAGAAACCACGCATGCAAACTTCATTCAGAAAGACAACCAGGCTGGGATCTGAACCAGGGAGCTTCTCGCCTCAAGGCAACACAGATACCAACGGTGCCACCATGCCGAGGCAAGACCTTCATTCAGCTGGTAATCTGCAACACAACTTCAATACTGATGTGGAATGATGTGTACTCTTGACTGAGGATGGGTAAAATCCCGTCCTCCAAATCCAGAAACCTGGTTATAACGTGACACCATATCGTCACCTTCCTAAAATAACGGCCTACGGTAGTTTTTGCCTTAAGTGATTTTTCTTTTGTCTATATAATCTTTTGCCAAAATCAAGTTTGGCAAAAAAAAAAAAATTACTTTAATGACTTATTGTAGGAAGGTGATGATATGACAAAGTTAATTTGGTATGTTTGGTATGATTACTGTGCAATGCAAAACTATACATGAAGAAACATATTCTACCTTCTTTCATTGTAAGAGGTGGCATGCTGGGATTTTATTTCATTAAGCTAAGAAGACAGCAAGAGAAAAACTTAAAGATCAATTCTGTTAAAAGTCTTTCTTTTCTGTGATTGCAAAGTAAATCAGACATATTTCCCTAATCAACATTTACTGCTGTGATTATGCCAATGCGTCAACTAGGAAACATTTTGCGGAGGCATAATAACAAAGAAAACCGCTTCGGCCGTCTGGTGGCTTGATGGAGAGATGTATAAATTACAGACCTAGACCAGCAGGTCACTGGACTGAAAGTCCATCGGGAAACAGTGAGATCACGCTGCTACATAATATTCATCAATTCCCATTATTAACACACACTGGAGCCTTGCACAAGAGCATCAAGACAGAACAGACCACTGGACACCAGCCACAGCGGTCACTACAGGTTAAAGGACGGAGCCTCTGTTACACTAGACCTTTGGTCACTGAGGATCCTGTCCATGGTTTACCCTTCAAAGGAGTGAATGTGGGGAGTGAAGGAGCCAAAAGACTCTCTGAAGAAATTAATTCAGGTTCTGAGAGAAAGGTGTAAGAACAATGGGCCAATTTTCAGCCAGAAAGTCTTGGGTTCTGACATCCTTATATGCCACCTATCCAGGCAGTTTACACCAATTCATGGAAAAAGTATTTCTTCATGGCTATGGCCTCTTTCAGCAGCTAAGTACGCCCTGCCACAAAGCTTCTATGGTTCAGGAATGGTTTCAGGAACAAAACACTGAGTTTCTGATGTTGGCCTTTAAGTGTGTGTTCACACCAGCCTTGTTTAGTCCACTTTAATCAAACTCTAGTTTGTTTGCCCAGAACGTCTGGCTTGTTTGGGGAGGTTGTGAGTGAGCCATCGAACTCCGATGAAGACCCAAAAACTGAACAGTCGTAGTGAATTCTGGCACTGTTTGTATAGCACAGGGCATTCTGGGTAAATACAACCAGAACAAACACACAAGTCTGGTGCTAGCGGGAGAAATGGCTCGTGGTCTTTTGCCAACGACCAAAGAGAAATCCTTCAGCCACTAAAATCTGACGGCACTTCATTTTTATTTACATTTCTTGTAGAAGGAACTTTCGCATTAGGTCTTCTGAGGTTTTTGCGTCATTTCATTCAGTGCTTTGTTCTTTTGGGCATATTGGTCAAACAACTCTGGTCAATGAAGACTTCACCTCACAAATGGTCTAATTTCAGATACCACAGCTCACCTTCAGAGGTCTAATGAAGTCTGTACCTCAATAACCCGGTTCTGTTTGAACATAAAATACACTATTAATCAGATGACCATAACATTATGTCTGATTGTGTGTGTTTAATTTGGCTGGTATTGGATAGTCTTTTTAATTTTATTTTTAATATCACAAATCATGAATCATTGCACAGTTGGAAACTCCAGAGCTAAAAGTCTTAAGTGCAATGTAAACCTGGCCTGTGTGATCAGGATGGATTACACTGCTGGTGTTACCAAGGTGGAACACTGTCTCAGAAACACACAGAAAGAGCAGCAAACACACACAAAGCTGCTCACATTAAGCTCAAACCACAGAGAGTCCATCGTCTTTGAGGATGGATTGGTAGAAATAATTCCATAAGTCTCCTTTTTCTTTTATCTCCATGTGTAAATACATTAACAGCTTCTAATACGCGTACGTGTGTGTGTGGGTGTGTGTGTGCGTTTGTGTGTAATGGTGCCTTTTGTTGGTACATTTAGGTCAGCGTCTGTCGTCGGCTGCCGAGCATGTGTGTTCTTCTATCCGTGTTTGTTTTTTGTTCATAGAGTACGTGTTCCATCATTAATTTGTTTCTTAGGCTTATTTGTCCACTTCCAATTTATTCTGTTTATTTATTGCTGCTGCTCCAAATGTGCTCCTGTGTTTTCACTTGCCTGTGCATTTATGCTGCTGTACGCTCCTGCATGCTATGCATACGTAATGTGTTCAAGCTGCAGTTGTTGGGTTGTACGTTTTGCGACTTCATAATCTTTCTTCTTATGTTTAGGTTTCTTAAGACGATAATAATGTTTACAGACCTGGAGGAAGTTTGTGTGGCAACATGGAGGCTGATTTGATTTTTTTACATTTTTTTAGCTTAGGCTTTTGTGGATTCATCTTTATTGGGTTAAAAAAAATTGCTCCAGCCGTTGTTTTCCGTTGCCGACTTATTCGTCAGATGCACTTGACTTGTCAAACGCTTCAAATCGCACTGCGATGGGCCCTCGTCTCCACATAGACTTTGACTGTAAACCAGATGCACCTGATGTGTGAAACACGTTTGGTGTGAACGCACCATAAATCTCTGAATTCTGAGAAATAAAGACTGATTTTTTTTTTTTCCAGTGGTACTTCCTCATCCATACAAGGAGCTTCCTGGTGCTGAGATTTCAGCAGGCTGTCAGAAGGCGCATGCTGCATCAGGAAATGGTTCAGTCAGTCTCACTGGAAACCTTTACTTCTGAAGTCGATTAGCTTCTCCAAATGAAAGGCTTGAAGATTTATATGAGAAACAATGGCTCATATACAACACCTCCCACTTCATCATGACAATGCAAGACCAACAACAGCTAAATTGGAGTTTCAGTACTTACCAGTTATTGAAAAGGTTTGAATCTTATGGGGTTCCTAAGTTGTTTAAGAATTTTCTAAAACATTTTATTTCAGAGGGAGAGGTGAGTTATTCCTCCAGAAAGAGACTTCCACAGCAATAAAATTTACCCGACACATTCAGTCTGAATTACCTAAGAGAAGTAAATAGGTCTTGGTAAATTGAAATAGATTATAGGACCTATAGCACTGCTTATTAAAGGATTTGATAAGATGTACATATTTGAGCCTGTGTGTGTCATCTCTGTGTGTTGATCATAGAAAACTCATAACAAATTCAAACTTGTGCACCTAATCCTATTAAAAAAATAAATCAAAAATCCTGGCACTCGCATGTTGCATAATCACCGCACCGTGAAAAACGATCAGTTCAAATAATCATTAAAAGTCACAAATTAATTTGAGATTCATCCCGATGGAACCATATGTAAACTAACTTCAGCTCTAAACTGGGTTCAGATCGCAAAGTCAATTTGTGCATACTCTTATTCGTCTTTTTTGCACATTCTGGGCATGTGTGTGTGTGTGTGTGTGTGTGTGTGTGTGTGCGTGCGTGTGTGTGTGCGTGTGTGGTGGCGAGAGGGGCAATTATTGGGGACTGTATATACTCTGTTTCCCCTGGGTCCCTTGTCAAATATCATTAGCGTCAATAGTGCACAGACACACAGACACACACAGAAACTACAGCAGAAGAAATGGTTTTACATGAGGTCTTCAAGCATGTGAATAGGCAGGCATGTAATATCATGGAATGTAACCGTAATAATCCACATAAAGACAATGGTCCACACTCTAATCACAGCAGCCCACTGAACCACACACACAGGTAACGGTTAGACACAGAGGGTTATCTTAAAGGGGCAGTATTATGTGTATTCCAGACACAAAGTGGCATTATATATCACAATAAAGTAAGTATATTACATTCAGTTGTTATAAAAATGCTGAATATATCAAATATGACTTAAAAGAAATATGACCATATAATTTAACGCCTTGATTTGAATTGGGCCTCTGTCTCTTTAGGAAACTCCTCCTCTTTCTGAAACTCCGCCTTCAGGAAGTCATCACAACATGGCTCCTCTATTAACCCTTTAGCAATGTTTTTGCCAGTGTTGCGCTGAGAAGTAGCTCCTGTAATGAGCTCAGCTGATGCTCAGCTCCACCAGGTGTTTGCTAATTGCTGCTGGCTAGTCTGAAGGAGCTGAGGGAGGGAGGGGAGCTCTGTGAGGCGGCAGCTCGGAAGATTGGCATCTATCCTCAAAGGCGGCGCTCCGTCCCCCCAAACACTTTGCACAGCTAAATGGTTGCCATGGAGATGAAAGGATTTCTCAAACATGTATGACAGGATCAAAGCAACACTCCAGGTGTGTATTTGAGGAGGGAATAATATTATAACATGATATAAAACTCAAAACAGTTGACTTTATGCAATACTGGCACTTCAACTGTTGATACCTTTGCCCCTTAGTGTTAATATATGAAGAAATGAAGGACTTGTGTATTTATTAAAAGTCCCTATGTTCATTTTTATGTTGCTGAGGTAAAATAAAAAGGTCAGTTTTCCTAGTTTAGCTTAGTTTATTTTGCACAACTAAAATACAAACTAAAGATTTAAAAA
>NW_006800228.1:264913-270278 GCF_000485575.1 Poecilia formosa
ATAATAATAATAATAATAATAATAATAATAATAATAATAATAATAATAATGCAGGAAGAGGCAAAAGCCAAATGGGCTTATAAAATGCTTCCACCCAAATTATACACAAGAATCAGTTGATCATAAATGTATGAAATACATTTAGTAATCATTACATTAAAGAAATCCTGTATTTGCATAGAGCATGAATGTATTCTGCACAGCAGACAGAACAATAAAGACGTGAACACGGGGACGGCCGTGTCAGGCTTCATCAATATTCCAGTACAGACCTGGAAAATGAATGAATCTTTAATACAACCTGCACAGTGAAGACATGGGAGCAGCCATGTAAGGTCTGTGGAGGGATGCAGGGGGCAGGGGGAGTTAAAGTTTCATGAGGTTGGCACTGGCCCATTTATTAATAGCAAGACATTTGTGGATGAATTGGGGGAAAATTTATTATTATTTGCACCAGTTTAACCACTAGTGTGGAGGATACTTGGGAAAAGTTGCCAGGTGTGACGGGTTTAATCACTGCTGTAAGTGGGGGGAAAAAGGTGTCAGTGCTCCCAGTAATGTCATACAGAAATGGGACAGAAACATGATTAATATTTATTTTTAATCCGTCGATCAAAAGATAATCAGTTTTATTGTGCAGAAAAGAAAACAAAAACCAAAACTATTTCTAAGTTGTCACCTCAAGTTGTCGAGACAGGAAGTTTGATTTAGTTGGTTAGTAGGTTAGCCTAGCATCAGCAAAGTAGCAGTAGTGTCAGAATAAGTGTTGTAATGTACATGGATAACAGTGGACAGAGAGCAGGCATTAGCCAGTTACCCTGTCACAATATAAGTAAGTTTTTAATAGTTACAAAGTAATTTTTCCCAAGTTACATTTCCAACAGTTTAAGTCCATTTATTGAGATGCCAGAGAAAATATCAACTGGACTGCAGTTTGTTTGGCCAGATGAAATATGAATGAAGTGCTCTCCCAACCCTGCCTGTTGCTGCTCCCTGGTGGTCAGCTGGTTGAAAGCACACTACTCAATGTTATTAACAGTTAATGATTAGTTTTAAATATCTGAACTCCTGCCAAACTGGTCGCGTCACATTTCCTGTTTTACAATCTTCACTCCACACCGTTGTTATTTATTTTTATGCCATTATGAAACTTGAAGCTGCTGCTGCGCAAATTACTCAACAGGTTGTTGCTAGGTAACCAAAGAATGACTGACTTAGTAAGTTGATTTCACCAACAGAGCTAAGCTAACCGTGACAGGTGGAGCAGCTGAAACCTTTCCTATACCTACATCCCCCAGAATGCCGTGCGGTTCTGGACTGGAGTTCAGTGAATATTCTATGTTCTGAATATTGAATATTCCATCATTTATTGATATTAATCCAGTCCTACATTATCGTAACTGTAAAAAGTGACATACTGTTTTTGCAGTAAGTGCTATAGATTATTTTGCAAACACTATTTCACCAAGTAACTGTGGTATTTTTACTTCATAAACAGTCAAACGTACACACCTAACAAGGATTCTTAAAAGCATATTCTAGGTTAATATGACAGATTGTGGGTTATTTAAAGTAAGGGCTTTCTATTGTGATGGTTGTGACTGAAGAGAGGGTCTGGGGAACACTCCATGCCAACAGGGACTTGTCCTCATGCAGCCACGCTAACACACTGTTGTGCGTACGAGCGTCGGTTGCTTTGTGCGCTGAACAAACACTCACATTCAGCCACTCGACTGCAGACACGGTGAGTGCTGCGAGGAGAAAAGTCAAGTGGATTTCTTTGTGTGACAAAGGCACTTGTGTTAATTAGTCACGCCGGAGAGAAATGTTAGGTAGTGCTGGTGGTAAACACAGAAAAGGCTTTTGTGTTTTATTTCATCACAGGCGTAAACATACGGTCACACAGAGGGCGTTAATGTCATTAAGCACGTTATTTAGGTTATGTCTGCCTATAGCATGCTAATTCTCCCAGCTCCCTGCTGCAGGGCAAAATACTGATAACTATAGGTTTTACTGTCAAGTTGTCAACATACCACACGCATGATGTAGAAAACAGAAAGGGACGCAGTGCTTTGCAACTAACTGTCAACAACTAGACAACTAGATAAGGTCAAGAAAAAGGTTTGGTAAAAAAAAATAGAAATAAGAAGGGGAAGGGATGCCAGCTTGACTTTGACTATCTGAACATGTAGATGTGCTGCAGAATTCAGTAATAAATAAATAAATAAATAAATAAATAAATAAATAAATACATAAATACATACATACATACATACATACATACATACATACATACATAAATAAATAAATAAATGGTGATCTACACACAAACTCTGACAGATCATCAGTAGCAGGAGGTTAGATTAGTGTTCAGACAATCACTTATTAATAATCGCAAGAAAAACATAAAGCCTGAAAACATAAAACTGAATGTTCTGTTCTTAGTGTGTAGAGAAAGTTTGCGTTTCTTTTGTTTTGGTGTTGAATCTCGACACATTAGTTGTATTTTTGTCAGGTTGTTGCTATGGCAATGAGTCTGTGTGTAATACAGCTGACAGAGAGCGAGAAAAATGAAGAACACGAGTGGTTTTGAGTTATTCTTCAACGGTTTTGTACGTTATTTTTCACTTTGCTGTGGCACACTGAACTAAATGAATAAACAGTTTCCAGGTTTCATTAACAGAGTTGTTCTACTTTCTAATTGTCTTTTTCCCCTCCAGTGTTCTCCCCGTGTGTTGCCCATTCTTGTTTCCTAGTTGTGTTTACAGCTAACTTCCTGTGGAGGCTCGTGTCCAGACTCAATGTTTAGCACCACTTACAGGCCTGGGGGAGTAAAAACATCATTTTATGATGTTTTCAGTTCGCCCATGTAGATGAAAACATTTCTGGAAACTGTCTCGTGTAGACACAGGAGTTTTTGAAAACAAAAACCTGTTTTAAAGAAAAACCTTCCCATGTGGATGTGGTTTTAAAATATTTGCTCCCATCTTAAGCACTGCATGGCATCATGAGTGGTGGTTTTAAAATATCATCTTGCAAAATCACTCAGTTAGTTTTTAATTAAGAGGAATAACTTTAAAAAGGATCATGACCACACCTGGTTCCAAGAAAAAATTCAAACCAGAAATAATTGTCAAAGAAATACTTTAATATCAATTTTATATCCCATAATGTTTCACAACACAAACTCAAACTGCATGTTCAAATACGAGTTTGATATTCATGATGCGATTGTGGCATAGAATGGATAAAAACAACAAAGTTAAAAGTTTTCACCTTCAGTTATATCAGTCATTACAGTTTGAGATCTCTGAACTTTTTATGCGATTAAAGCAAGACTCGTCAGAACGGTAACATGAAACCACAACTTCACGCTCCGTCCAGATGCAGCTGACAATGTGTGGCTCTCAGAGGAAAAGAGCAGCTCCTGTTCGCTTCTGCTGCTCATTAATTTTAGGGAAGGAGCCGACGGTCTTTTCATTTAACCGCCGCTAGAACGTGTGGAGCTGTGAAAGGAGACTGCAAACACACCAAAAAGCACTAAAGTAGAGATTTTTTTTTTTTTTAAATCTTAATCCGCTCTCTTTCTCTGTAAAATGGCTAATTAGTCGTTACTTCTCACCCTCGCAATAAGTGGTGAGTAGTCGGACATTTTAAAGTCTTTCACTGGCAAACTAAGTCTGACCTGGCCAATCACATTGTCTAATAAGTCAGAAAAGTGACATCACCAGCCAGCAGGCCAAACGAAGCACACAGAGATTCTCTCCAGCTGAAAGCAGACAAAAATGATTCCATCTCACGTATTTAGTTTATGTCTCCAACAACAATATTGTTTTATTTATCATTATTATTTTGGATTTAATCTCGTTACATGTGAAGGAATGCAGAAAGAAGAGGCAAAACATTTACACTGACGATTAAATTAGGCTGCGTTAGAGTCTGAGTCGGCTGTGGCCCCTTAAAAAAGGCGGCTCCACTGCACCTTAAGCCTGTTGCTTCACCAGAAAACGCGCCAATCTGAAATGAATTTCCCTTCGACCTGTAGCGTCTGTAGCCAAAGGGTTTGTGTGGCTGGGGTCAGGTAAAGGTCACACAGTAATATATTCCCAGATTTCCTTCCTACAGAACAACTATATAAGCTCCAGACGGCCTTAATCTGTCCAAACGTGACTTCAGAGTTTCTGACCATGCAGCACCACCCCGCTCTCCGCCAGCTTATCACAATTTGCCAGCTTTTACTGCAGCAGGTGCTGCATCAAAGCAATGCAGCACAGCAGGGAGACCGACATGAGCAAATGGTAGTTCCTATCCATATGGAGTCCAGTGCTGTACACACACACACGCACACACACACACACACATACACACACGAATACAAGTAGAGGAAGACAGAACAGATCTAACAGCCTATCTTTGGCTCGCCCACATAAATGTCCGCTTGGCTCTGCTCTGATCACATAATTGCCGAGTACACACCTCTCCCACACAACCCATACACACACACGCACACACACACACACGCACACACCCACATCCAAAAAGCAGACATGGTAGCACATTCAGGCAGTTTGCTCAAATATACTCTTAGAACCAGGATGTATACATATGCACATCCTCGCGAATCAGGGTGGCGAGAAGCAGACACTTCACACATAGAGCCGTGACTGCAGACGTACGCGCGCCGCGGCGTAGAAAACTGCAAACAAGAACGCCCACCAGCTCACCCACACAGGGAGCACAATGACGGGAGAGCAAGCCAGAGACATGCAGGAAGGAGAGAGGGGCGAGAAAATCCAAAAAAACACCAACACTGTAGCAAAGGAAGGAAGGAATCAATCGTTTCTTCAAGTCCTGAAGTCCAAATAGACTATAGTGATGCAATGATTTGTTACATTTACAAATAATATAGCTGTAAATTCTATCATTCAGCTGAAACATCCTGCAGGTTTGCCTTAAAATGTAATCCATATTTTTAACAGAAGCTGTCTGCTCTTGTAGCTGTTGCTACCTAGTAAAGGAGTGTGAAGTTTCATTAAACGCAAAGCGGGATGAAGTAGAAGAAGCAAACATGTGACTGGCCTAGTCAAAGTGCTCATGAAGAAGGTCAGGGATGGTCTATTAAAACCCTAAGGATTGTGAAGCCTCAAATAGATCATTTAAGCTTCTTGTCACAATAGATTAACAAGGAAACGAGTTTTTGAACAGTCCAGTCTTGAAAATGACATCATAGATCTCAAATGAGCCTAATTGTATAAGAAGTAAAGGTCAAATACATGCTAAAGTTAATGCTAAACTAAGATCAAATGGAGCTTTATGAATAAATTCATTTAGTGGAAAAATTATTTCTAAGTTTTTAACATATATA
>NW_006800228.1:270288-316295 GCF_000485575.1 Poecilia formosa
TATATATATTTATTTATTTATTTTTTTTTTTTACTTAAATAAGAGTTTAAAATGAAGTTTGAAGCTTAATACAGTAAAAAAGAAAAGAACAGAAAAAAGGCAGTCACTGGTATCAGGGTATGATAATCCAGGAAAGATTTTCATTGTAATATTCCATTGGATGAAAGTAATGAGATCTTGGAGTAAGTACTTGAGCGAGTTGTTTCTTTTATCAGCTGTATGGCGCTAACACAGCCCAGCAACTCATCCACCTGTTGCTAGCTAATAAAAGCTTCCTGTACTTTTACATTCCTTGTAAAACAAAATCATTGTTTTGAAAAAAATATTTCCAGTTGCTAGAAGTCCATGGCATGATGGAGCACCAATCATTTATTTCAAGATAGCACTGTTTTGAAGCTGTAGTTAGCAAGCTACAGGTGGAATAGCCGCTACAGCAGCTAGGTCGATTAACCAGCAAATTCCATTCCAATTACAATGTTGCTAGCTAGTTAATAAAAGCTTCCTGTACTTTTATGTTGCATGAAAAACAAATTCAATGCTTTCAAAAACGTATTTCTGGTTGTTACAAGCACAGACAGTCCGTGGCATGGATACTAATGGAGCACCGATCATTTGTTTTAAGATAGCACTGTTTTAAAGCTATTGCTGGCAAGCTAAAGGTGGTGGCTGCTATAGTGGCTAGCTTGATTAATGTCAGCTTATTTTATAGAGACCAAAAAAGCAAAAAATAACTACATTTTTAAATTTTTGATTAAATTAACATGTACAAATTTGTAATAAAATGTATAAGGTAAAAACATGATGACTATAAGAATGCATACATCTTTAGGAACAGTTGTTGCTTTTCCATTTTAAACTAAATAAATTACATAAAGTCAGAGTCATAAAGTCAAAGCTTTGTTTAAATTCAGTGACGCCCTGGAAATTTTACTCAGTTATTATATATCCATATAATCTAACATTTTTAGGGATTTTTTGGCACTAATGGCCTGTCTACATTGGTAGCTGGAGAGGAACTATGTAGAGAAAGAAGAGGAAGAGATGCAGTAAATAGCCCAGGGCAGGGCAGTGAACCCAGGAGAGCTCCGTCTAAGACCGTAGCCTCAGCAGATGCTGTCTGCTCCATCACTGAGCCGCGTGACTACCCTCAAGGTTATTACATCACGATCATTTTCAACTGGCACATTCCTAATCTAAAGTAAAAAACGTAAATCGATGAAGTTAGAAGAATTGTTTTCTTGAGGCGGGCTTTAGCATGGATTTAATGTTTAATAATCTTGTATGGCTCCTCCATCTTTCCTTAAAGCCTCTTTGTGTTTTTACCTCTCCGCTGGGCTGAATTTGCTGGTGCTGGTGCTTTGCAGCAAATGACACTGTTTGTGAATCACAGAAAGAGCAGCGTCATCACAGCGGCGGCATCCGGCGCCTTGGAAATGGTAACTGATTGATCAAATATAAAAGTCCTTCACAGAGTGTGAAGCCATTGCAGATTAGTCGACAAGTTTCTTCCAGTTAAACTGTTTTTCTCACCTTGAGTTTTCATGGGAAGCTACACAAATAACCTCAGTGTTTATTGTTGTTGTTTTTTTATCCCTAAGATTTAACTTGTATATTTGAAAGTCCATTGGCTGTTCCGTATTTGTGATGACATTGAGCCAGAGGTTCAGTCTGCATGGCAAGTACTGCTTCCTGTTGTTACACTTCAAGTCTTTCTTTAAACATGATTAGCAATAATCCAAACCCCTAAAATGAAAGCAAAATCTCACTAAACACAAGAGCGAATCTATGAAATTAGGGGCACTTTGTAATTTTCTTTGAATCTTAAGACAAACACCAACTCTAGCGTGAAAAGGATCAAGACCACAATGAAAGGTCTAGAAGCCAAGTTTCCTGTTAAATCCTCTTAACTTATTATCAACACAAACTGTGCAATGTGATTAGATTACAGCAGAATCTGTTCTAACTGGATTGCTTTAATTCGATGAACAAGTTTGCTAAAACCTGCTAAGTCATTTTCAGCGTTCAGCATTGTCTGAAGGGGTTGGCAGAGGGAGCGGGAGTAGAAAATTACAGATGCTGTTGGCACAGCTTGATGTTACTGATCCACTAATTTAAAAAAAAAAAGAAGTTATTTTACTGTTCCCAAGAAAAACAATGGAATCCCGTAAAGCTGTGAATGCATTGGCAACTCTCCTTATCCCCCGTCCAGTACAACACGGCGCCTTGAAACTCCATGTGGTACGTCGATACCCCAATCAGAGTCTCCCACCGTCAGGCCAATCAGGCGGATGAAACACATCAATTATGAATAACAGATCATCAGCAGATCTGTCATCAGCTGGCTCACACACACACACAAAATGAGCAGAACCGCAGCAACAACGACGACAGCGGAACTCAAAACTGGCGACACAAGCGCACCCCAAGGCAGAAAAGGACAAGCGGACACACACTCGTCCGGGCTCCCAGACACAGTTTTGGAAGTGGAACAATATCTGAAGTGGCGATGGCGAGGAAAGGCGAAGCCGGCTGGAGCAAACAAGTAGCAGATAACCACTAAATCGAGTTAAGCGCTTCGGGAGCCGCCGGAAAGCACAAGAGCAGGGAAAATTACAGGGGAAATATAGATGTGGTATTTATTTGACACAGAAAGGTTGGAGAATTTGAATGAGAAAGAATGACTGGGTAGCAAATGTTGAGAGACGGCCGCGGGGCGTTTGAGGACAAACGGAGAATCCGTGAGAAATGAAAGGCGGATGGAGAAATTTCAGGAAGAGGAGAGAAGAGAAACCCAAGTTTTTCAGGGGAAACGGATCAGAAGGACTAGAGCTTTCATTCTTTTATTAATCCTACCTGAATTTCTCTTGGTGATGTACTTGACATCGTCACAGGCTCCCGAGGCAAAGAGGAGGAGAAGGGAGAGGAAAGATAACGTCTTCATCTCCCTATTCGCCACTGGCTCCTGGAAGTGGGGCAAAGAAAAGAGTGTTAGTGTTCATTCATTTCAAATGGAGCTACACAATGCATCAAATCGCAATTGATTTTTCAATATCGGTGTTCTTGGACGCAGTATTAGTCAGGATATCACGTTTCAGGAGCCAAGTTTTAAAACTTTCCAAATTCTAAGACATATTTTGCTACTAAGTGTATTTCTCTAGAGGCTGAGATGATAAATGTGATGGAGAGTGGAGCAGTCCTTTGGTATTTAAGAGTAGAAATAATAAAGTGTCCCAAATGAAAAGAGATATTGCTGCAGCAATTTTCAGAAATTGTGCCTCAACCAGAAAAGGTTAAGAAATATCGACATTGCTAATTTTTCTCCACCTTTTTGACTCCATGAACTGCTGGATCTTAGCAAAGCATTGTATTCACAAAGCAAATAACACCAATGTTGTCTCCCAACAAGTTCCCAAAGAGCGAGCAGCATTATTATATCAAATTAATGTTTTTTTTTTTGTTGTTGTTGTTGTTTTTTGTAAATATGGCATCTTTCATAAAAACTCATTAGGGATGAAGAAATGAAGTGCTGGTGAAGCCTGGAAGAACTGGGAAGGTACCGCGCTGAGTGTGGTGATGAGGATGCCTCTAATGTAGAGAAATAATTATTATTCATTTGATTCGCTCAAAATGAAACATTTTTCCATAATAATAATAATTCCATATGTAATACAAACATAGTAGCAAATCTCAAACTCTATAATAGCTGCCAGCGTTTTACCAATTAGGGCCTAACTGAGCCAATTCTCACGTGCCTACATTTAAATGAAGTACATTTAACTAACACTTTCTCCTCCATTCAGAGCATACTGACTGAAAACACATCACTATGTTAATTTGATAGAATTATCAATAAGTTATGTTATTACCTTAAAAGTCATGAGTTACCTTAAAAATGTATCAATATGTTCTGATACATTTGTAATCACACATGAGCTGAACAAAATGTGTTATTTAATCTAATATGTCAGATTAAATAACCTGACAGAAGATTTTGAGAACCTTTTCAGAATTTAGCTACACTTTAGAACCCATTAATTACAACATCTGACATTCTTCAAAGGAAGGAGGCTGCACTTTCCATGTTTCCTTTTCTCTATGAAATCAACAATAAAAAGACTAAATGATGATAACTTGCATTAGCAATCATGGCAGGCTGTGTTGTGTTGAACTATAGCTTAGCAAAGAGCAAGTGGGAGGAGGTGAGCATGGGAGTGACTGATGGCGCTAAGACCCTCCTCTTGGCTCTGATTGGTTGATTCTAACTTAGTGGCCTGTTTCTACAGCTAGTAATGGGAGAAGAAAAAGGAGCTCCACTCTTTCCACATATTATCTGTCTTATGCTGTCACAACATTAGGTTAACATATGTAAAAAAATAAAAATAAACAAAAAAAGTTGTAAAAGTTACATACTTCAGCTTTCATGGCTATACTGGGCTAAATAAAGGTCACACAAATTGAAATAAATTGAAAAAACAGAATTTAAAAAGAGAGAAACCTGCCTCAACTTAGAGAGATGCTCTGTTTGGCAGCACAGATTGAAAATAAAAAATAAAAAGTAATGAGGTGGTTTGTGTGCTATGTTGTAGGAGGAGTTCTGCAAAGAGGATAAAGCTAAGTTTGAAAAGCATAAAAAGCGACACCAGCCATTTGTAAAGAAAAATATGAGTATCCAACGGTTTCCGTTTTAAAAACAACACAAATATGGCCAAAAAAAGAGTGATGATAAAGTAAAGTTTGGAAGACGCTGTGATATATTGTTTCTTTTAGCTGAAAAAAGTTGAATTTTCTCAAACTTTATTGAGTTTAACCAGCAGCCAAGAACATCTACAGGCCGTCGCAAACACAGTTTCATATTCACCCATGTAAACCAACTCTGATGTTCTCCTTCTCCAAACCGCAGTGTTTACACACACACATACACACTCAACAGGAAGGACCGAAGAGAAAATAAAAGATTAGCTGTGCCAGTGCTCGCTTCATGATGACAAAAGGGAATTCAGACGTCAGCTTGAATTCTGATTGAAATCTCATTCGGCCCACATGAACAGTGGGACAGCTGATGACAAGGCTCAGGACGGCGCCGATACGCGAGACGCCGTTTCGTGCTTTTGATTATTGGCAGCTCAATAATAGAATGAGGATCTGAAGCAGAGAGACCAAAATGTAATGTCTGATGGGGAAAAAAAAAAAAGATGAAATATTCTGCGTGTTGTCACCACTATCAGCCAGGCTCCATCTGTTTATTTCATGGAACTGCGCTCCCCAGAAACTTTTATTTTTAACTTGAAAAGTGAGAATCAAATAACAACTGAACCGTCTAAAGAAATTAGAAAACAAAACTTTAAATCTTTAAATTTTTTCACACTTAGACAAACCTATTTTCTAGCAAAGATATAACATAAAAATTTAAGGTGCTTACAGTGCTAGTATCAACAATACAGATGCAGTTTGAAATATTTATATAATTGAATAATTTGGTCACTTGATTTCAGTTATTTGATTATGATAAAATACAAGACAAAGATTTTAGATTTTTAAAAAAAAACAACAGAAAACAATGCAGCAGAATAGAAATAATTTCCCCATTAGGTTTTATAGACTCATTGGAACGTGATGCTCTGGATCCTGCCCTTCTGCTGGAGAATAAAAATACTTATACTACTGACGATGACTGCCATTGGTTTTAGCTGTCAAGTCGTCAACATAATGCGCTAAACCTTAGATGTAGCGGGATATATAAGAGAAAAAGGGATGCAGCGTTTTGCTACTAATTGTCAACTTTAAATAAGGTCCCAGGGCGTCACATTTCACAGGTCAGGTAAAAGTTAAAAAAAAAAAAAAAAAAAACTAGCGAGGGAAGCAGGTTGGTTATGCTAGCTTGACTTTGACTATCTTAATGTAGCTGTGCTGAAGGATTCAGTGTTTCGGTTCAGTTAAAACAGAAAAAAGGCGACACACACACCGACTCTCTGACAGATCATCAGTAGAGCAGGAGTTTAAATGAGCTAATCCACCACAGCTGTGTTCAGACGATCACTTATTAATAATCACAAAACACATTGAGCCTGAAGACATGATGCTATAGCAAACTGAATGTTCTCTTCTTTGTGTGAGAAATGTTTGTGTGCTGAATTCTGATACACTAGCAGAGCTGTTGTCAGTCAATTGCTATGGTAACGGGTCTGTGTGTAGTGTACCCAACAGTGAGAAAATATGAGTGGTTTTGAGTTGATTTTTAATGTTTTTTCTGCATTATTTTTCCCTTTGCTGAGGCGCATGGCACTACATTAATGACACCTTCATCTCTAGGTTTCATTTTGTGAACAGGATTGTTCCACCATAGCAAAATGCAACATGTCTATAACACACAATTTTTTTTATTTGGATAAATCTGTAACAGTAATACGCATGTAACCTGAATAGAAATACTGTATTTACTTTAATGGTTAATATTCAGTCATATTCATATTTTAAATATGAGGTATACACCTTTACATAAGTGTATGTTTTGGAGTTCCAGTAAGATTTTCTTTTCAGCTGCTGCCTGAATAGATAATAACTGCGGTTATATGGGGATTAAAGGCACCAGACATTTTGAGTTCAAAACATTACTAAGTTATGAAATCCTGCTCTCAAACTGAACATATAAGCTCTTAATATTTGACCTTTGAATTCCTGTCACCTGGCATGAACTCTGAGGAAACTAAAGTAATTTGCTGGGCAAATGGAGAGAGAAACTGTAAAAAGTGATCGATCTTTTCAAGCTTGTAGCGATCTTCTCCTAGTACTCACCTGGGTATTGACAGAATTGTTATTTAAATCGAAACATCCAGCCTTAGTGATGATATTCTGTGGCGTGTCACACACCACTAACAACCTGCTGCGGGGGCAACTGACTGACACGGCATCGTCACAGATTATAGGCTGCATCTGTGCTGGACGGTTATCGTAACCGCGTTTATTAGCTCCTGCTAAAAAAACAGCTGTTTCTGCTTTTTATTCACTTAATCTCTAACGTTGGACTTAATGAGCACTTCTTTGTATGCAAATGTAAACCTTTGTTGCGGCCTTGTAATAAAAGAAGCAAATTACTCTACACTGTATGAACTGCCAGCTTGGATACAAGTCAGCAGCAGTTGTGCTCAGTGTTTTTCTATAATTGCGTTGCAAATATTTCATGCTGTATTTCTTTAGGCCTCCAGAAATCACTAATTAAAGAAAGTTGATTGCAAGGAAATGAATCCTCACCATGTCTGAAAGTATAATCTTTTAAACAGCCTTCAACCCAGTACTATGCAAAACCAGGCCGCATAAGAAGGTAATACACATATTTCATAGCTTTCTTTCTCGTCTTCACATTTAGACAAGTGTGTTTTTGAGTCAACAGAGGAGGTAAGGAAAGACACAGTTTAAACAGATTATTTATGTGTTTGTTATCAAACTAAGTTAAGTGAAAATGTTGTATTTTAGCCATGTACTATGGAACCTCAACTCATGGTTCTAGGAAAGACTTAGGTGTATAGCATAGGATAGAAAAACTTATGGAAACTCTACCCACTGATTTTCATTTGAACCACGAGTAGAGGTTCTATACTGTACCCGTTACACGTTCTACATTCAAAGAAACACTTTTAGCTTAAATCTGACAACAAATCCATGGGAACCTCTATCCCTACGTATTAATTTTCCTTGGTATTGATTGGCTGTACCTTCATAAGCAGAAATAAGAAAAACTAGATGTTAGCTTTTGCAGTAGTGCTAAGATGGTCCCCACAGTGTTTCAATACATATTAGGGTAAATTTGGTGGGAGGGAGGACCTAACCATCCACTGTGACTCTGACCACAATTGCAGAAAATTATTCTTGGTATGTACCAAAAATGTATCAACAGGCATAAGTTATATTAACATGTCAACTTAGGTAAGTGACTTGTGGCGAATGGTCTACCAAGGTTCTAACTAAACATTTATCGAAAGTTAAACCACAAACACCATCCAGGAGTTCCAGTATCAAACACGACCCGTCCAAAAATCGAACGTGGCTCACCAAACGTAGAATGCAAAATGTTGTTTTTTCATTTTGCAAACACGTCAGGAGTACGAATGGAAACGCGAGAAATTTAAGGACCATAACACAACACGACAAAATATATTTATCTTAATATAAAGTGAAGGTATATAGACCAAATTTAGCTCAATTTGAGCCTTCAGTCGTTGCTTCCGACACTGTAGCTCAGTGACGGATGTTTCTTTCTGGGAGGAGCGGCTTGTTGGAGCCTCACTCTAACATTCATCAACTCCAAGCTAATCCAGGTGATTTAATGAGAATAACATAGCTGCACATTAACGTTTCCTTCTCTGTCTAACTTCATCATAACCTCTCCTCACTCTCTGCTAATGAGAGGAATGTGCTGAGCCGGTTGGGCCAATGGGTCTCTAGAGACGACCAGAGCTTCTTATAGGTTTCACTGACTTCAAAACTCGGTTGAACTGTTGGATGTTTCCTGGCAAAAAAAAACAACATGAAAAGGAAAACTCATGCCACAGGTAGGTATGTTAGTGGAGCTCACGTTGTTTGACTCAAGATTATCCATCAGTAACTATTTATTTTCCAAAGAGATTGATTACTTTAGTTGGATTGTAACAAAATGAGATACTTTGACTCTTCTTGATTCCTAACATTTAAACCAGAAGTTACTAACTTACCAAGGCCTACTGTATTTAAGCAGTATTATGTTTCTGTTTTTGTAGCATTATTAGCATCAATATTGTGAATATTGCTGTTTAATACTATTAGAGCTACTATTATTAATAATTTTACCTACTGTAAGCACATGTTTGATTAATCCAGAATCTGAGAGTAGAATAAAGGTATATTGCCAGAATTCTTATAAATAGGAAGAGATCATAGTTTACCCTCTCCTTTGAATGTTTATTACTTAAAATATTACTGTCATTTCATGTGCAATTTATAATATTCCAAAAACTGTATTTTATACTGCAGAGCTGTTAATATCTCATAGTAATAAAGCTTTTTTCACTCTTTTCAAATCAGTATTTGAAAAGGATGCTCAAATATGACTTGATTTTACTGCATTTCATTTCTGGAAATGTATTATATTAATATTTCTACCTGTTTTCCCTGCGGGTTTATTCTCATTTCCGTCCATTCACGTTTATGGCATTTGGGAAATTCTGGCCTCTGATCAAACCAAAATAACTTTCAGTGACCTCCTGCTGGTGAATATTGTTATTGGAGTCATATAATCCCATTCACATTATGAGTAGATTATATTAGACTATTGCTGTGAAGGCTTGTAGGGCTGGGAGGTGAAGCTTTATATGATATAGATATTTTGCCACAGATGCAGTAAATTTAAAAAAAAAACTGATTTACATCTAAACCATGATTGATTCTGATTTAGTAATTTTTCTCTCAGCAGGATTTGATTTGATGCATCAAATTAGAATGAAGGAGGGGAATGATGCTTTGTGACTTACAAAACACCTGGAACTCAGATAAGTAAATAAGCTTCAGTGAAATATGAAAAACCTGACAAAACACATTTCTTCAAAATGGATTTTTCTAGAAAATGAGCAAACATTGCAAAGAGGGATTGTTGTTGTGAAACATGAACCTGTCAGAAACTCGGAGCAGATGGATGTTCTTTGTTTGTACAGCTTTGGTCTCGTAACACAGATTTTAACTCCAATTTTTCTGAAAGAATGTTGATTAACAACAGCATTTTTTTTGTCCCAGCTCTCCTGTGAGCGGTCATTAATTATGAAGCACGCAGGAAGTCCATGTTTGTTTTCCTTCCAGGTGTGTGCTGTCATTTCTGTCCAATGGGAGCAATGATCGTCAGCCGTTTGGGTTTGTTTACAAACTGTAGCTCACTTGGAAAAAGTACAATGTGAACGTGAAGCGTACCAAATAAAAAATGTCAAAGTCTGGTTTGGAAAAGGACTTTATGGGTATGAACATACCATGAAACAGAAGATAAACTGAAACCAGATTTTTTTCTGGCTTAAAGCTGCAGTACGTAACTTTTCTAAAAAATATTTATAAAAAAAGAAGTAGTTTTTAAACATTTGCTTAAAACATCATCACATATAGACAATATAATATGAGACAGGTAATCTGTGAAAAGACACTCCTCTCTGTGTTGCTACTGCCATCTGAATAAACACACATCTTATGACCAAAAACGACCAATCAGAGAAAGCAGGCGGGTCTTAGCGCCATCAATCAATCTCAAAAACACACTGCTAAATGTGCTAGTGACAGAAACAACTCATCGTTCGAGTTAAACTGTCTATCATCATCGGTGGCTATGCTAACAACATTAGCTCGACAATAAGAAGTCGTATTGTAGAAAAGAGCTTCATGTAGCGGCAGGCATGACTGGCAACGCTTAGGCCCCGCCTCCTGGCTCCGATTGTTTGTGTCTAGTTAGTACTGGGAGAAAGTGAAGGGAACTAGATTTTTTTTTTTTACAAATTATCTCTCATATTATACTGTCACATGTAAAAATATGTAAAAAAATATATGTATTTTTTTATATGTATACTGCAGCCTTAAACTACTTCAGGTTTAATTTCATCTCCCCAACATTTCAAAAGCTTCTTTAAATTCTCTTGATAATTACAAAGCAGCGCAGCAAATGATTCAACATGTGGGTGTAATCTCAATTTAATCACACAGGAATATTTTGGCTGTCATCAGAGTTTTTCTTTTAACTTAAGACAGAAGTTTTAAACCACCTCCCCCCCTCCAAAAAAAAACAAACAACTTTGCCATACTATCTTTAACACACTGTAAGTGTGTTTTTTTAATTTATGTTTTGCTCCATCTTGCTTATCAAGCCGTCCTTTATCCAGACCAGAGGCTCCGGTTTTCCTCTGACGCCGTTCGTCTCACACCAGCCGCCTCATTACTAAACGCTGCGCTCTCTTTATCTTATCTTGGCTTGTCGCCCCCTCAGCAGAGCTGCGCCGCGCCGCGCGCAGACCCGCGCACCGCTCTCAGCCTCCTGTCTTTCACACATAAAGACCTGACACACACTCAGACACGGGAGCACCGGCGGCTCGTTTGATGTATGATCCACCATGAACACAGACCGGTCTGCGAATGGAAGCTGATGCCGTGCATATGTATGTGTAGAGAGTTGGAGGGGTAAAAGAAGAAGCTAATATATGGTAAAATATATTTAAAAAAAAACATCTGCAGGATACTATAGTTGGTTATGAAAACAAGTAAAAAGCTGAGAACACTGATTTTAGGTCAACATAATGTCTGGGTTTGTAGTCCTGCCAGGACAAAGTATGCCAGGACTACAAGGAAGGGTAGCTGGGTAAAGGTAAGGAGGATTCAAAATAATAAACTGTTTTTAAAGTTTTTGTTTTTCTTTTTTACAACATTTGAGAGAATAAAGTTGGTATTAAATCTGTTTATCCCAAAAGGTACTTTTTATATATGGTTTTAGTGAGAGACAAATTTTCAGAACTGTTTTCGTGCCTACCTACTAAAATGTCTACACACACGTGCGCACACACACACAAGTCCAGACCACTGTCCAACACACTCACACGTTCTGATAGCAGGCTATTCTTGTCCCCAGAAAACCAGCAGTGAGCCATTAGGCCACCTATGCCACTCTGCCCATATTAAAAGACAGCCTGCAGCCTTTTTCTGTCCCACTGACTCAACCAAAATGCACTTGTGCTAATGATTTTGTGGCTACAGAGGAAATCTGTGGTCATTATTAAGAACAACTAAACATCAACTTTCTTGGATTTTCTTTTTCTAGATTTTTTTCCACATTAAAGCCAGAAACTTCAATATGTTGCATAGGGATTTTATGTGGTAGACCAGCAAAAAGTAGTGGATAATTGTGAAGTGGATTCGTTTTAATCCTGGAAATGTTCTTCAGGTGACAGAAGGCTGATTTTATAACCGTCTTTATGTGACTCTAAATGCTCAGGTCTGACTCACGGCTACAGTCAAACTTTGGCCCTGTGATCGCCGGTTTCTAGCTGTTATAACTGCAGCTAAAATCAAACCTCTGTAGGTCCAAAGATTATAACTTCAGTTTTGTTTCTGTTCAGCTGGACAACTTGTCTTTATCTTGCTTTTTAAACAGCTAAAAAGCGTCCAGATTAACAGATTCGGTTCAGAGACCAATCAAAATGCTTGAAACAAGGCCTTATGATAGACAGTCAATGACTCTTATGTATCACTGAAAAAGATTGCCCTGCAGAGTTTTAAACCAACATTTTATGTTTAATAATTTTGTTAAAATGGCAGTTAAAGGAGAAACAGTTTAGCTTAAAATAATGTTTTTTAAGTTTCTTATAGGACAATCTTAACAATAAGTGGGTTTTGTCCAACTACCCAGTGTAGATGTTTAATTTGTGTTGTGAAAAATTTATTACGATAAGACTTTCAATTTATCGATGTTAAATCAATGTTAAATAAAAGGCATAACTGATGGTGTTTTATCGGAAACGTTATTTTTACTGTTTTCTCCACTATTTGTTAAACGAGAGAATCAAGAAATGTCAGGAAGTTTGAAAATACGATTAAATAAAGTTTATTGATACAAATCACTGTCTTTAAGAAGAAGCTTAATTCAAATGGGAATGTTTTTCAGGAACAACATATGAGTGATGTGCCATGCAGTAACAATATGCGCAGTTCATTGACCAACTCCGCAAACTGAAATTATGAAATTAAATCCCTCATTTCAATTTAACATGCCATTAATTGGAAATGTGCCAATTTCAAAACAAAAGGTTCAGGTTTTATGATAAAAATGTTTTTGCACCATGATGAGGTCTTTTGTTTTGGGGGGGTTTGATCAAAATTGATTTATTTTGCAATGGAAACACTTTTCTCATCACACACCTCACATGATCAACAACTGGACAAAGACAACAACAGGAAGTGACAGGAGGGCGACAGCGCAGCGTGTGTTTTAATGACTGATCGAACAAACTTATCTACGTGCTTTTCTTGCATTTCTCATATAATGCAAACACCACATTTGCAAAATTGTTTTTTTTCTATACATTATAAACAAAGATTAGCGTATATTTGTAATGGAAATGCATAAAGGTACCTAAAAGAAAAAAAAAATCTTCATTTTTATTGTTATCACAACACCACAAAATATTGTGACAAAATTCCAAGTCCTTCTCATCCACTATAGGTTTCCATGAAAACTGATAGTTAAACATCAAACACATCCTTCCACTGTAATTTGATTGCAGAGGCTTTAATGACACAAATATACGATTGTGGTAATGTGACGGAAACGCTAACAGAGTTAAACATCACCGCTAAGTGTAAATAAGCACATCAGCATCAGTTTTTAGGGATCGCTGAGGACATATTACACAACGTCTCCATCTTGTTGTATTGCGAGGCAGAAATGAACCACATGCTGATTGGGAACGTCGGAATCCACAAACTTTTTCCTCTCTGAATGCTCCAGCTGCATGGTGCGCTCTCATCAAGCTCTGTGCAATTATGCACACCTCTTCTAATGCCAGAACCCTGATTTCATCTCCCACTGACAGCACAAAGGCTCTCACAATATAAGCACGGAGATGCCCTGTGGTTTACGGTCGAGGCTTCACAAAACCTGGAGGAGAACACAGTTTTTAACAAAAGGGAAATAAGCTTCTCCAGAAGACAACTATTTAGTCTCTCTGTTATTAATTTTAACAATCCAGCAGGGTGAAAGGGTACAGATATTTTATTTTCAGAATACAGCAATCTGAAAATGCACGGTGAAACCACTCTAGTCGCAACAACTACTAATGAAAACTGAAATGAAACGACTCCACTTAAATTATGAAGGATTCACCTGGTGGCGTCTGAAGGCACAGCCTCATAAAATCCTCCTGGTCCACCTCAGAACCAAATGCGCTCCAAGGCGTCGCGTCCGTAACGCTTCAACGTGTTGTTAGCCTCCGATCAGCGAGATGCAATCAGTTCAGTGTCCAGGTAAGACATGACATACAGACGAGATTTTTTTTTTATTTTTGATTGATTAATTATCTTAAAATTTTTAATTGATCTGTGCGTAAAGTTGACCAAGTTGGTGCGTCTGCGGCCAGTGTAGTGAAGAGTGAATTGTAATCTGTCTAAAATAGCAGATGGCCTTCAGATTTTTCAGTCTCTTAACCCTTCTTAGTATGATGCTCAGGAGGAGAGCAGCAAATGTCACGGTCAGAGTGTCAATTTCCAACACACACACACACACACACACACACAACATACACACACCGCAATACAAAAAACTTGGAAAAGGTCACATGGGTTCAGTGAGACCGTGCCAGACTGTACACACAGAAGAAAACTCGTGGTGTCTAAATGACCCCATCTCTTAAGATTGTGGGAGAGTTGAAAAACAAAACAAAAACCAAAACAAAAGGTCAAATATGGAAAATATTCTGTTGACGCAACAAATGATACCACGTAAATTTGTAATTTTTTGGCACTCTGATTTATGTGCTGCAGTATCAGACGTAGAGGATAGAAGTGTCTTCCTAGGCCAAAGCAACGCCAAGCAATTGTAAGATGCGATTTTAGATGGTTAGAAAATTTGCTGATAAATTATTTGTGATTCCTCCCATGTCAAGTTAATGTTGCTGCACCATCCTGAGCTTTTAACTACCTTCAGGACACAAGGACAGAAGGACAGATGCACCTATTACATCTTTCACCAAAGCCCAATGGTGAAGGTTTACATTCCGCCTCATTGCCTTCATAGTGACTTACAGGACCGGCAATCAACATAACCCTTTTTTTTTTTTTTTTGCTGGGTCCCATTCACTTCAAGGTCTAGTAAGCCGCCTTTTACTTCCACTGCATTTCCGTTTTGCGTCCCCGTAAAGTTGAATGAGCCTTGCTGCTCTCACTGACATCCATCATCAACGTAGCAAGCGGCAGCTTCAGGGTTGCCACTGCTTTATCACAGCCTTCTCACTAAACTCCAGCCATTAAGGGGGGCAGCTGCCACGCAGGGCAACGCTGATCACATTTCTCACCGAGTCAAACTCTTCATTTTGATCGAAAAGGCTGACAGCTAAAGCTGGGGAGTGAGGAGGCAGCCGGGCCTGGTTGTTCTGACATAATAATTTGGTTTTATAGGTGGTTTCAAGGTTGAGCGTGTAAGTGCGGAGTGAGAGTGACTGGATAGTTCAAAGACGAGCAGAGTAGGAACATTCGGACCGTTTTGTTCTTGCCGTTTGAGCAGATTGTAAATCCCGCGGGTGAACTCCGAATTCCATACATCAAAATGGCTGCCTCCCCTTAATTTAATGTTTCCACATGATCTACTCCACAGATCCTCCCCTTTAGCCTTGGAGAGAGTTTCATCTTCCCATGATTTTTTGCCCTTCATGCTGTTTAAACTTTCATTTAAATCAGGTAGTTGTGTGCTTTATGTATCCAGGTACTTTTTATGGGGGTCTTGGCTTTCAACCATTTAATTAAAGGGCAGTACTATGTATATTCCATACTCATAATTTAATTTATTAGCATAGTCAATGAACTGTTACCTTCAGTTGTTATAAAAATGTAATATATATATCAAATATGACTTAAAAGAAATTGATTGTGCTGTAAACAGGCACCATATGGCTGGAAAACCCATGACCCTGGCCCTTTAAGGAGCTCTGAGGTGGCCTCTGGCAGTGATTAATGAGCATCTTCTTATGCTAAAAGTTCCACATTTGTACAGTTTTCACTGTATTCCTGTTAATCATCACCTGTTCAAACTGCGGCTTCAGATTGAGGGGGGAACGAGCCGCCGCTGCTGCCGTACCGACATCAACCTGACGGATCGATTCAAGCCGACTGGCAGCGTAGAAACGTGACACGTGTGATGTTCTCCTCATGGTTATTAATATCAAGCCGACGGCTTCAGAGGAGCCAGCTGTCTTCCATTCACCACGCAGGAGACGAGCCTCCTGGGGTCTTCCCATGTTGGTGCAAAAAGGGGGACGCTAAATTATAAATCAGTAACCAACGTGCACAAGTTATTTGCTCCCGTGGAAACAGAGCAGGGGGTGCTAACTGCTGCGTAAACATGCGGTAATACCATAAACTACAAAAAAACATGACTGCAAAAAACAAGCGTCAGAATGTAGAAATAAAAGGCTGCAGGACAGAAATACGATTAAACGACTGCTAACGCGGAGTGTCGCTCTGCACGGGAGTGTGTTAATGAATGCAGCACCACCTGTTCAGTGAGCGATCTAATTGCTCTCAGCAGAACCCCGTTTCCTCACCATCACGCTGTTTAGCAGAAGCATTTAGCGGTGAGGAAGGGTTACAGTACGGCGCCGCACGCCTTCACCTAACGACTAACGGTACGCCCGGCCATGTCCGAGGTAAGCCGGCACAAAATGTGTCACAAAATGGAACAAGGAGGACATTTAAATTGTTGCTTTTCATTTTTAAACAGCTTTTCGTTTAAAACTCGCAAAACCTTTGGGAAGGAAGTAAATGTTTTAAGTTACTGTTGCTTATTGAGAAGTAAAAGGGTTCTGGAACCCTTTGATTTATTTGTTTGTTTTAAATAAGCACAAACTCGGTAAATACCACGTTTCCCCAAAAACCACCACAGTAGCTGTCATTTCAAAATAAAAGCTCAAATGATGGGTTCCGGTTTACTGTCATTTCTAAATTCAAACATGAACAAATTAACAAAAATGTCTCCCGATACTGTAAAAATACAAAAACTTATCAAATAATTTTTTGTCTAGTTTCTAGTGCAAATATCTTACTACATTTAAAATAAGACAAAAAATAAAAGTACAAGTAACTTTTCAGCAAGAAATAGAAGCTTGTTTTCAGAGAATAATTCCTTAAAATTTATGGTCTACCACTGGTAGATTATATCACTTATTACAAGACATTTTTCCCATGTTAAAGGGAAATAATCTGCCAGTAGAAGCAAAATTTCTTCATTAGCATTAAGGAATTATTTTATTGACTTAAACAAGTTTCTCTTTCTTGCTGAAAAGTTACTTATGAGTTGATTTTGTCTTATTTCAAGTATTCTAAGATATTTCCACTGGAAACTAAACCAAAATAACTTAAGATTTTGTGTTTTTGCAGTGTAAGTGTGAAGGATGCAGGTTTTCCAACAACACCGACCTTAAAATCCAATATGGCTGCCGTCCTTTTAAAAGCTGTTGATAGATGAAAGGGAAGAAAAAAGAAGATCTGACCGTTTACTATCCTGACAATGTGTCAGACAGTCTTTCATGTGCAATTATCTAAAAACACAAAGAAAATTGCAACCAGTACTCCACTGACTACGCAATAACTTTTTATTCCTGTCTAGGATCATTTTGTACCTGAAAATAAACCCTTCAGTACTTCATGTACTTGAACCAAGGCATGCCGTTTTATTTTTCCTCTATATTCAATTTGTCTTGTGAATTTAAGAGACATAAAACGAGTCATAAAAAGATAAACATTTTACTTATTTAAATTCTGTATTATTGGAAAACTTTATCTTTGGTTCTGATCCCTGTCTATATAGAACAACAAGAGTTATTTTCAAAGTTGGTATTCTTGTGTTGAGCAAATTTCTTTTCATAATGTCAAATAGAAACGCAGCCAGTGTTCACTAAGCATTAAAAAAGAAAAAGTCATGACTGGAAAAACAGTCCAAACACCACGAACAGCCCAGAGGAAAGACTGCAGGAAACACAATCAGACACAGAAAATGACTTTGACTGATCGAGACATTTGTAAAATCAACTGTTTTGAAGAAGACGAGGTGAAAGCGACCATGAATAAAAAGTGGGATCAACACATCCGGAAAGAGTTAACTTCAACGATTTCAGCTCAAACTGGTGACCATCTGTGTGTGTCCCTGGATGAGTGTGTGTGAGACGGAAAGTTTGATCCTGAAGTGACTTATTGATCAGAAATGTTGGAGCCGTGGTTACAGAACTCCCCAGATCTTCGCCAGGTTTTCTCAAAAAGCAGGTGGATGTGGATCTTTGAGATGTTTATTCAGCTAAAATTTCACTATGTTCTCTTGGTTTTTTTTTCTTTTCTTTTTTTTCCAAACAAAAAACAAAAAGATTCCCAGATCTTTACGTGATGACAGTGCATGAAAACAGACGGGGTGCAGCGTCGGTCTGTGTTTTGACATCAGACGTCCTGGCAGAACACCGGTCCACTGTGGAAATGCCAAATTGTGTAACTTGAAGTGGAGCGTCTGTGACGTCCTTTATGTTTTGACGGTTCACTTCCATATGTGTGAGCGTTGTTGTCGTTTGGTTTTGGCATCGACAGTGTATCCAGTCCAGATTTCAGACTGCGGTTGCGTTTTTGTAGAGCTCAGTGTCCCTTGTTCAGCGGGATGCGTTTTGGCTGAGTGTGACTGAAGCCACCTTATGAAAATATCTCTAAGCCATATTTATAATTATCCCATCGATCAGAGCCAAACTGGGATCACAGTGATCCAATACGGGCTGTGGAGACAGAATGCAGCGTCTTTCTGCCCCCTGTTTTCCATCTGTCCCGCCATATTTCCCTCCCACCGCCGGTAACTCACCACAGAACCATATGCTCTGTTTTCTGTCTGCAGGTTAAAAATAATAATGTTTATGATACGTATGTAAATAAGAGATCATCTGTTTTTTTGAGTCATACTGAACATTTCTGTTTCAGTTTTACCGTTAAGCTTCAAAATCCTCCTAGCCTAAGTACATTGCAAAACAATTCATACGACTGGAAAAGGTTTCTATTTTTGTCAATAACGCTGGGTTATAAAAAAATAGTTTTTGGAAGTTGTTTATGGGTTTTTTTTTCAACTGAATTAGGACTATTTTGCTCCGATGAATCCAAAAACAATATCCATTTCTCTCAATCAGGTCAGGTTTTTATTCTAATTTGATTTAGAGAAATAAACTGATGTCATTTTTGTAACATTATCAGTTCATTTCTGTTAATATTTCTAATCCAAAAAGGGTTTTAGGAGAAAAAAATGGTTTCCTAGCAGAGTGTATTAATTGAATGTTACAAACTTGAATTTCTGTAAACTGAATAATAAACACTGATCAGGGTAAGTTCATGTAAAGTTTCCGAGCAGAAAGAGAGCAGGAGTCTCTCTTCCTGCTCGTCACTCATTGATTCAGATATGAGAACAAGTCGTGCATTTTGATGCTCATGTTGTTCCATAGTTCAGAAAGTCGACCCAATGGAGCAAAACCAATGTTGTTTTTGGATTCAGCTCATCAACATGACCCTAAAACAGTCGAAAAACCCCAGAATATTTTGTCTGTTGACCAGTGTAACTTGACCATATAACTGCGCAAATTTGACGTTCCGAAAATGAATTTCAAAATAAACTCTTGGTTATTGATAAAAAGTTTTACCGAATAAAGTCTGCTAGGATGATGTCGTTTTTTTCTGTCCGAATAGAAATCAGTTTATTTAGCAACACTTCAACAGAAACACTGTTTTTCGCATCATGATCAACAACCGGACATTGCCGCTGGCGCAAACCACGAAGAAGAAGACGGCTCCTCAAACTACTGCAGGAAGTTTTTTTAATGACCTACTGCGTGAACAAACTTATTCACATGTAATTTTACAAAAATCCGATAATTGCTTCCATTTTAGTTGGTAGAAGTTCAGCAGGAGGAACTTCAACCAAGCTTATGAAGTTTGTTCGAGTGCTTAATCTGATTCCATTTTTAATCGATTGACAGCATTATTACCGACTCTTCCTTACCAGTTCCCAGTAGCAGGTTTGATCAGCAGATTCATCTCTAGGATGCAGAATCTGCTATTTTCACCTCCACAACTTGCAACTGAAGGCTTTTTATCATTACTGCCACCCGGTGGGTAGAGGAATGCATTACACCCAGACGACGTTAAACGTAAGACTTAATGATCAATGAGAAAGAACCTTCTCTGTTTCACTCATCATTTATTAAACATATAATGGAAATAAAAGAGTTGAATAAAGTCTGAAGATACAAAAAAACAAAAAAGAATAGTAGACAGCAAGCTAAACCCTGTCATAATATTTTCAAGTCTTCCTCTGTCCTACTATCACTCCGTCTCTCCTTCCCTCCCTCCCTCCTTCATATCTTCCCTTCTCTCTGGGAGCCGGCTGTCAGGTGGAGGGCAGGGCGCTGTCTGCCTTTCCGCCCACACACAGCACCAGCCACGCTGAGTCGGCCCACCACGCTGACAAACACATGCATCCACACACAGTTCACACACAACACCGAACGGGGGAACATTTGGATTCAGCGCAGAGAACCTTCGCCAAAACTTTGCGAGACTTTAAGACGCGGCGAAGCTGGATTCTGCTTGTGTGGGAAGATGCGAAGAGCTGGGATCAAAACCAGACTTGAGACGTGCCTCTAACAGCAGAAAGTCTTCCAAACTTGTTGATTTTGTTGCTTGGAGTAGAAGTTGGAAGTCATTCCCTACAGGCAACTTGGACAAAATATCTTGTGATACCCTGAAGCAGAGCGGACTGTGTTGTCCGTAGTAGAAGCTGCGCTTCCTTATACTGTATAATTATACAGTATAAACCATAAATAAATTGCAATTTGACATTCTAAAAATACATTTTTTGATTAATTTTGGCGCTACGATGAGGTGGGGGTTTTGTATCCCCGTTGGATTATTTTACAAAACTGCAATGGAAACATTTTTTTGCATCATACGAGTCACATGATCAACAACCAGACGTTGCCGCTGGTGCAACCCACGAAGAAGAAAAAGACAGGAAGTAGTTGGAGGATGATGGCGTAGAATGGTTTGTAATGACTTATGGCTTGAACAAAGATCTTCACATGTGATTTTAATTTCTTACATCTTCTTTTTTTTTGTTAAATTGTTTCTTTTTTTGTTGTTTTTTACTTTGGCAGAATAAAAATGCAGATACTGCCGGATGTATTTGTCACGCAACTCATAACTTACAAGATAAAATTCATTTTATTTTAAACAAAAGATGAGAAAAACATTTTCAGTAGCACCTGAACTTTGACTTCAGGTTCAGATATGAGGTCTTAACAATTTCTTCTATGCAAAAATAACTAACAACCTTTCACTTCAGAAATTACAGGAGAACCAAATCGTGAACTGACCTGATCTGCAACGACAAAACTGGTTCCAAAAATGTCTCGGTGTAAAATTTCTTACAGTTACATTCTGATGCACATGCCAAAGCTAAACTGGTTAGCAAGAGGAAGTACAACACTTCCAACATAATTCACATTGTCATTTCAGGAAGGGAAGTGATAAAATGCTTAATGTCAGATTTTATGACACTGGATATAAGAAGGAATCAGTGTTAGCTCTCGTCTCGTCTCTATCATTTGTGGTGGAAAAGTTGCAAAACCAAACGTGAACATTGACGGTGAAAACTCTAAAAAGACATCCGGAAATGTTGCCAACATGTTGAAATGTCAACGGAACCAACACCTGGGCAACCGAGAGCCGAGAATGTCAACAAACCACAAAGTAACGGAGCTTCTGAAAACGAAAAGTGATCGCATTGACATCCAGGAATAAAATCCTCATGTACAATACAACTTCAAACCTTCAATACTCACTATCATTACTTCAATACGATTTTAGCTAGCAGCTGTTATTACCAGGTATTCTGACTTCGTGCCTCTCTCCATCTTACCTTGAGATTTGATCTGAAAGCAGCTCTCTAAATGACAGAACGCTCTCATTTTCTACCAGATTTGTGGCAAAAACACAACAACTTGCACATTTCTTCATCACTGACAAGTGTGTGTGTGTGTGTGTGTGTGTGCGTGTGTGTGCATGTGTGTGCGTGTGCATGTAGGTGTGTGTGTGAGGGCTGTGAGAATTTGCATATGTATGTACAATGTCATGATAAGATGAAGAATACCACAGTCTTTGACACAAAAAGAAACCCTGTGCCAACGTCTCCGTCTGCATGCTTTTAATTTGACAAGAGTCAAACAGAGGTCTGAAATCCAGGAACTGGATAATGAGAGTATCTGCATGCGGCTCTTACTATCACCTGTTAGACCAAAAAAAAGCAGACGCACCAGTCGTTCTTAAAGTACTCTCCTACTTTTATCAGTCAGTAGCATTTACGTTCTGATGTACTTGGAGTTTTTGAATCTTGTTCTGTGGCAGGTTGTTAAGAAAAGTTGGGGTGTTGTGTTGGAGACGCTTAATGAATTCCTAACTTCCTCTACGGTGAGTCAGGCCTTTACAGAAATGCTTTAAGAGAGTTTTCAGAAGCCGTGTTGTGTTGAACGTTTCTGGTGGAAGAGTTGGAGGAGTTACGATCCAAACCGAGTTTTCCTACAACCGGCGAAGGCCACACCAGGAGACATGGACGAATAGGAAACAGGTTACAACTTCCACTGGTTCACCAAATGTTAAGGAGGAAAAGATTAGGAAAATGTGTTTATCTACCATCATTGATGACCAAGGGGTGAACAGCACACGCATGGGCATGACTGACAGCGCTAAGACCCACCTCCTGGCTCTGATTGGTTGTTTCTAGTTAGCACTGGGAAAAGACAGAGGAGTTTAATCTTTTCAGATGATCGGTTTCATATTATGCTGTCACGACATAGTGATAGTTTCATAGTTACATACAGCAGCTTTAAGTAAGATGGCCTAATATTTCAGAGTTTTTCACTTTGGTTTCACTGCAGTCCAGCAGCATTGATATTATTTCTATTTTATATTCTTTAAATGTTCTACAAATTTGACTATATTAGTCTGGACAGTAACTGACTGGAAATCCTTTATGCCTCCCACTAAAGAGGCAATATTATGAATTTTGCAGGCGCATAGCAACATTTTATATCAGAATCAAGTAATGGCCTGATAAGAAACATGAAAAGAAATTTGACTTTGTAATTTAATACCTTGAAATTGGGCCTCTGTCTCTTTAAGAAACTCCTGCTTTTTCTAAAGCTCTGCCTTCAAGCAGTCATCACAACCCTCTATTAACCCTTTAACAATGTTTTTCAATGTTGTTACCAGTGTTTCACTGAGAAGTAGCTCCTATAATGAGCTCAGCTGATGCTCAGTTCCATCAGGTGTTTGCTAATTACTGCTGGCTAGTCTGAAGGAGCAGAGTGGGGTAGTCTTGGAAGTCTCAGAAGCCTGGAAACTGCAGCTCTGAGGAGGAGCTTCGTCCTTGAAGGTGGAGCTAGGTCCAGCCAGAGGTTTTGCACAGTTGAATGGTTGCCATGGAGATTAAAGGATTTCTCAAACATGCTTAAAAAATTCAAAGCAACACTCCACGTATGTTTATGAGAGAATGACATAATAACATGACGTAAAACAAAAAAAGGTCTATCTTGCTTAATACTGCCCCTTTAAATACACCATATATCACCGGACCAGAACCCATTTCATAAAATCTGAACTTCCCCTTTAAGATATTCTCCAGAAGAAATCTGGAGAACTCAGCAAATCTAAAACTCAACATGGACTGATTTTTATTTCCATTTTCCATCTTATTTTTTCTTTTGTTTATTGATGTTTTGTCTTACGCCATCTCTTTCAAATCTGCACAGAGAAAACATGGATTAATGAAAACAGGGTAAATATTTGATTGTTTAGTTTTGATTTTGTTTTTGTTTTTGCCATCAGTTAAAAAGAACCTCAGCTGCCAGGAAACCTCCGCTGTAAGCTCTGCTAAATTCAAAGCGCAGAAACTGTCTGTGCGGCGGTCTTTTGAAACGTTTGCTTTTTCCTTCTCGCTGCATCAAAAACTTGAAACAGCAAAACACTTTCATGGGGAAAACCCTCATCTTTTGCTTTTGAAATGAAGAATGAGAAATAACCAGAATGCCACAATTGACGGTGTGAGTAAGTAGCATTTTTTTTCCCCTCTTCTTCTTCTCCTTCTTCTTAATATTTGCCATCATATAAGGCTTTTCTGCTGACGTCTAATGTATCTGAGGCCCTTTTCAAATGGAGATGGAAATCACAGCAGAGAAACGAGCCACTTCACATGAAGTGCTGAGTTTGACTTGTGTTGGGAGGTACAGGCGAAGCAGAAAGGCTGCGCTCAAGTGTTTTCTTTCTGTTATCTCTTTCTATGAAAAGCTGGGGCTTTCATCTTCAGCGCAATTATGCCTCCAGCATTTTACTTGCTTTTTTTTCTTTCCATTTTTGGTGTTTTGCTTTGGAATACAAGAGTACAGACAAATGATTGGTCAAACCAAACCTGGAAATGGGCAAAAATGTTCATTTAGGTGTTGATCTACTTTGATTAACACAGCAGTCGATACTGAAAGGGGAAGTGTTATGTAAAATTGACTTATTTCAGCTTTACATCATGCATTATGAGTCAATACTTTGCAGAATAACATTTTACTGCAGTCGCAGCTGGTGGTCATCTTGAGCCGTTAAGAAATAAACGTTTCAGCCGATTCTTAAAAAAAAAACAGCTCAAGAGAAGACAGACATGTTGGATACAGATCATCTTTGGACATCAATTTTCAAGTCTTACTACAGATTTTCAATGGAAGGCAAACCTCCGCATCGTAGTCGAACAGCATATTTCACCTTATTGATGGGCAGAGTTAGTTTCCTTCAAAATAATGTGTTTACAAACAGGCCAAGAAGTCAGATTTGCAAAGCAATTAAAAAATCTTAGGATGGTGTTTTATAACCTAAACCTATGATGCCATATTAGGGCCATTGTAAATAGAGATTTTTTAAAAAACAGAGTAGCAAATGTTTGCTAAAAATCTAAAAAAAAAAAAAAAAAAAGAACATTGAATGCACAGATTAGGTGAAGTAGCAACCTTTTCAAAATGACAAATTATCCTCTTTTTTTTTCAAAAACATTTCTGAAATAACATTTCTACAACAAAATTCAGATTTCTTTTTCCCAGAAAAACATTTTTGAATTTTTCAGAAATTTTCAGAAAACTTCTGAAAAATTTTCTGAAAAAAAGGAGAATTTCTTTTCAGAATTTTTTTTAGAAAACAAAGTGTAATTTCTGAGTTTGAAAAGTTTGCTACGTCACCTAATCTGTGCACCCAGTGTGTTTTTGACAGCTCAGTACACAACGCTGGCAGTCAAACTTCATACAGTTGAACATCCACCAACTTCACTCTCTGGCAAACAACACAGGGGAGTCCTGTCTCTTCCCTTCATCGGTTTTGTCACGTCAGTGTGCAAACCGCCCAGTGACTAAACTGAAGGAAGATCTTGGAGGTGTCCGAATCTGAAAAATCCCCCCAGGGGATTTCTGGCAATCAGGGTACTTTGTTGTGACGGCTGGAGTATGACGAGACCTGCCTCAGTTCACAGAACCAAACCTCAGGTTCACCAACTGTGTCTGCCAAAGGGCAAAAGGAAATTCACATCCGGCTGCAGGCTGACTGCTCTTTGTGCCCTTTAGTGGAATTCTGGAGGAACGTTTTTATGGGATGTGTAAAAGGAAAGTTAAAGATGCTGCCCTTAAAACTGGCAAACCTTAGAAATGACAAACTGATGGAGTATTCACACCAAACGCTTTTTGAGCGTCGCTTTTATAGGTGGATTGTGGGCCATTGCGACTCGTTTCGAGCATCTAGCTCAGCGCGATTTGAACTGGTTGGAGAGTTCGATGCAACGAGCACGTCCGACGCTTCACATAGACTTTGAATGTAAACCAGACGCACATGATGCTCAAAGCGAACGCACCAAAAGTGCACACGTGTCGAACTTAAAGCTTCAGATGCATTTTAGACCCGCGTAATGCTTTTTGTGTGAATGCACCAATAAGAGAAAGGAGTTCCTTGAAAACAACTAGGTAAATAAATAGTACCTAATAGCGACTAGTGACAAGTCTAACACTTGCTCTGGTCAGAAACCACAGTGCTTGGCTCCTGTTTTGCTAAAGGGAAACTGGAAATAATTTTGTTTAAGGTAACCTCCATGGAGACAGACATGACGCAAGTTGCACAATGCAGAAGGGCAAAAAAACAATTCTGTTACATGCCATCCATATCCACAGTAGAACATTTCTGTTCTGTTCAAATGAAACCTGGAGATGCAGAGTGTGTACAAATAAAATTTATATTTTACGTTCCCTTAATGTACTTTGGGGTTAAAAATCAAACTAGACAAATTAAACAAAGAAGAGAACACTTGGGAAGAGCTAAGAAACCCTGTATCAAAAACGTCTATTGAATGCAATGAGAAGCTGTTATTGTACACTAACTCTTGTTTTAAATCTTAAATGTACCTTTTCAATCATTTCAGCAGAGTAAAAATGCCGAAGTGAGGGGCGACCCTCGCAGTGCTTCTCTTAAAAAGAAATCATAACATCTGCATACTTCTCTTCAGCCTCGTGATGGAAAGTTCCTCCAGAAAATTACTTTTAAAGTCATGCTGCGTATCAAAAAGTATCAGACCACATATAATGATTTCAATTTTCTAACAGTTTTATGTTATGTTTCATCGTCAAATACCGTTATTGAAGAACCACGGGAGAATATTTTGTCTGAGAAACGTTTCCTATTCATGCTTTCTTTACACTTGGTATTAATTCATGGGAGTCCAAAAGTCTGACAGCTCATAAAAGATTTCAAATATGAAAATTATTACAGTGGTGCTCTAGACTATTAAGGCTGTCATAAAAAATAAGTCTGGATAACTACTGAGGTAAAACAAGGAGAGTTGTATCTGACTGGTCACCTCTGATTGGTACCCAGAAAGGTCAGTTTCCACCATAGAAATAGATTCAAGAAAGAGATACACAAAGTAGTTCAGGATTCTGAAGTGATAATGTCTTAACATTTTTGGTAAATAAATATCTGGAAACTATTGTTGTTGTTGTTGTTTTTTTTTTACAGCTATTAAAACCACATATATCTAACAGGTTCTTTTATAAGGATGGGCCTGTATTTAGCTCTATTCATCTTCCTATTAATGTAGGACACTTTTCTATCCCCACTTAAGGAAAACATCTCCACTGCAGTATTTTAGCAAAATACATTGAAATTTGCTGTAGTAGTGTGACAATTCATGAGACACATGAAGGGGTTTGACTGCACAGCGGCTCAGAAGACTCAACAAAATGTAAAGGCTACAACATAACATCAAAAGTCAAAACTCCAGGGTTTCCCCCAATGTATTATAAGCCTGGTGGCCACCAGACTTTACTTGTACCCCCACCAGGCTTAGCATTGTTAATTTATTTATTTATTTTTTAATAATTGCCGTTTTTAAGACTTTATAGTTGGTGTTTAAGTATTAATCTTCCAGTCTTCCAAAAATCCACATACTTTCAAATTTCCTGCCAATTTTAAATATTTTTTAACTCAAAAACACGAGGGGACGCTGGATGACTGCCATAGCACCCTGAGCACCAGGCTTAGCACATTTTCTGGGGGAAACCCTGAATGCAACAACACAAACAACACAAAGAACCCCAGGACTTCCCCGTGAACGCCATGTGAACATACGACTTAAAAACCCAGCACAGTACGACTAAAACGGCCGCCCTGCACTGTAAAACACACTTAACCCGCACTTAGTCAGATCAAATATCACACCATCAAGTATTTCCTGGAGTCTGTTTGTTTGGTGGACAGCGGTTCCGATTGAAGAGGTCAATTCAAACACAAGGAGCAGTCACATGTCCGTGTTTATGCAACACAGAGTCGATACAAGGCTGTTTGTTGCCCTACACACACACAAACACACACAGAGGTTAAGCGCTGACTGTAATGAGATGAGTAATCACTTGTGTCAGATGGCTTGTCTGCCAGCAGAAGAGGAGAAGAGAGCATGTGCCAAGAACGCTCATCCCTCTCCACTTCTTCTCCTCCTTTTTCTCCTCCTTCGCCATCTTTCTGGCTTCCTCGACCGCGGAGAGAAGATGAAGAGGCAGAGCGCCGTTTCCCGCTGCGGGGCGGCAGAGCGGCTCGTCCCTCTCCTCTCCTCTCCTCTCCTCTCCTCTCCTCTCCTCTCAGAGGTTACGTCTGAGCAGCATATGGCTGATCGCCTCCTCATCTGGATCCAGAAGGGACAGATGAGGAGAGCAGGAGAACTGGCTGGGCGCACGGTGGAGTGAGCCATATGTCCACACTTCAAGTTGTAATATGGCGAGGAGGCTTGAGCTGCAGAGGAAAACGTCCAAGGGAACGATACGACTGTTTGCCGAGACGATTCTGAGGCCTGAAAGCAAGTTTTCCGAGCGTCTCTTTCTGAGTTGTTGACGTCCAAATAGAATCGGTTGAAGTTGGTCGCAAAAATGTTGCAACCAGCAGCTCTGTCCCAGAAAATATAGCGTCAGGTATGAATATGACAGATATCGAAATGAAATAGGCTATAATTCTGTCAATATTTTTCATCTTTGTCAGCTTGGGGGATCCATTTTTCAAACTCATGTTTTCACCGTGTTATTTGTTTATTCTAAATGTCACAGTTTCAAACTAAATATTGAATTAGCAATCAAAATATTAATTTAACAAGTCAAAAATCCACTTCCAAAAGAAATGTTTAGCTAGCACGAAGCTAAACGTTTAACTCAAAGCTTAATATTTGCTAAATATCTATGTACAAAATAAATATTTTGATTGCTTGCTAAATGCTAGCAGTATTGGTCAACAAAGATTTCAGTTCAAAAATAAATATTTGGTTTGGAGGTAAATCGTGAAGCTAAACATTTAGCTGGAATATTTAAATATTTAGCTACATCAATAAATAAATATCTATGTCCAAACTACATATTTAGTTTGCTAACTAAATATTTAGATTGGTAGCTAAATATTTAACCTCAAATTAGATATTTGTTAGATATTTGTTATAAGTTCAGCATATAATACTGAACTTATATGCTAATCGACTTGGTTAAAACCTCATGAGTAAAACATGCATGGAGACTTTCTGCTGCTTCCATTCACTGCTCCTGTCTTAAATCTTGTGGTCAAACAGTTCTGTGGAGAAATACGCATGTCGGAAAAATAATGCTGGTCAGAACGCGAGCAGAAAAATTAACCCAATTAAATGCTGCAAGGATTTATTTTTATTTCATTTTGTCACCACATCGCATATATGATTTCTCATAACTGAATATGAAAGTTGTGAAAAGTTAAGAAAATATTTGTTCTTAAAAGGTAACCAGTCCGGATACATGTCTTAAAAAACAACAATTGTAGCACATTTGTATTCCATGCTATTGTAAGCAATAAGACATGAGCTGATATGAGACTGCCAGTATGTTAGCTTTAAATACACACAAAGAAAATGAGAAAACTGCAAAATCCAGAAAGAAAGTCACCGAAGAGGAAAAGACAGAAGAAGAGTTTTCTGTCATGTTGTTAAGCAGCTGCTATTCTGGACTGGAGTCCAACACAACACACGGACATACATGTACACCAACATACATGGATACACATGAGGGAGCGGTGACAGACACAGAGAAAATATCCGTATTTTTATGTTTCCTCCGAGCCGCTGACAGCCTCCTCTAGATGTTTGTCAGCTACACCTCCTCACATCTCCACAAAGAAAACTCCCCCGCTGTCACCAGCCACCGAAAATAAGACGTTTAAGAGCACAGAGGTCACCATTGTGCACGGCGCAGACCTGCCGCCCCCCGACCAGGAGGAAGAAACGAGTAAAAGTGCAACAAGAAAAAAGCCATAAATATCTCAAATTGCAAAGCGGAACATGCAGGAAAAAAATAAAGGAGGAGAAGAAAAATTAAACAGGACACTTTTTACAAGAGTTTGGTTTTTTTAGTCTTAGAATTTGAATATTTGTGAGTGAAAAGTGTTTCTGGAACGCTCCTGGGTGCTTTTCTGACTCTGCTGCAGCTAACGCTGTTAACCTTTTTAAGACCAGTATTCAAGAAGAGATTTTTTTTTCTAAATGATGCGCATTGCATTACAAAGAGCAACTGAAAAGCTTATTTTAGGTGAGCATTTAGTTTGATCTCAAAGGAAAAGAAAGGGGGAACAGATTAGAGAAACCTCTAAGACAAAAGTAATTATTTCCCATCGATACCTTGTTAAAAAACCAGAGTCATGTGTCTTTTCACATGACAGTTTCACATCCAAAAGAGTTTTATTGCTACCTCTGGCAAAGCGTGATCCACTGCTGCTCCCTTCAGTTCAGGAACATATTGTATTCCAATCCAATCCCATCCTGGCTCCACAAAGAGGAGAAATGGGATAATCTGGGTAAAGAGAAATGGATTTTCTTCAAACATGGGCACTTTATTCCTAAAAGTAGCAAGTCAGAGGGAAGACAGGAGTTGAAATAGTGGAGACAGTCCACATAAACAACAGAACAGTGAATAAAGAGGAGGAAAACCAAAACGAGACAGAGGAATGAAGTGAGGAACCAGAAAGAAACTGAAAAGACAGATGGAGTACGTAAGATGTTTTTCGAGCATGCGCACAACGCAGAAGGGAAATAAGATGATTTTTATTTGGCATCTATAGCCGCGACGACCCAGTAGAACAATCCTGGGAACTAAATGAAACCTGGAGATGTGGATATTATTAATGTAGTGCAGTGCGCCACAGCAAATGGGAAAATAACACAGAAAAACTGTTGAAGAATAACTCAAAACTAAGGGTAACCGATTTATTGGCCTGCAGATTTCCTTAATTTTGGGAGAATACATCGATGGTAGATATGCTTTGATAGAAATGATCAACAATACAACAACTAGATAACAAAGTCCAAGGTTATCACATTTCAAATAAAAGTTTGATTTAAAGAAAAATATTGAGGGAGAGGGAAGTAGGTCAGTTAGGCTAGCTTGACTTTGATAAACTTAACATGTTGATGTGCTGTGGAATTCGGTGTGTTTCGTTTTAGTTACAAAAAAAACAGTGTGTTTTACGACAGATTATCTATAGAGAAGGTGATTAAATCGGCTCAAAATAATCACAAATTAAACATCAAGGTTTGAAAACATAAAGCTGTAACAAACTGAATGTTTGTTACAGCAAACGTTTTCCGCAAACGTTTTCTGTGCGGAAAACGTTTGCATATTTTTTGGTGTTGAGTCTTGATAGCCTTAAACATAATCTCTGCTCTATCACCTAATGGAGCTGTTGTGAGTCAGTCGCCATGGCAATGGGTCTGTCTGTAGAGAAGCCGAATAAGAAAAAAGAATGAGTGGTTTTGAGTTGTTCTTTAACAGTTTTTCTGCGTTACCCTTTGCTGTGGCGCTCTGCACTACATTAATAACACCAACATCTCCACATTTCATTTTGTTAACAGAGCTGTTCTACCAGAGCAGCGCAGCTGTGAACGGCATGTAAAAGAATCGTCTTTTTACCCTCCGGCGTTGTGCGGATGCACAAGATTTCTAGATATAAACAATGACGTGCAACTCAACAGAAACAAAAGGGCAAATTCACACGTTTCACTGTATATGCAAACAAGTCTCTTTGTCCAACAGTCAACTTCTCCGCAGCTTCGCCTCTGATTGGCCAGCTGCAGGACGACCTTCAGTGAGTCAGCTGTTATCCTTGGACATCGGCCACGGACAGGACCAAGCAGAGAGGTCACATTCTCAGTCAGTCAGTCACTGAGTCAACCTTTCTGTCATCCCAGCACATCAGTCTGCCCCACCAAAATAGAATCAGAACAGCTTCAACTTTCCTTCTTCTTTTTTATTTTTTCCCGGAAATTCATCCCGTCAACAAGTCAGACAGTCAACCTGCCACTCGCCCAGTCAGTCATCCTGTGAGTAAGTTAGATAGTCATCTGTCTATCATTTAATATCCTGACACCAGCATTAGTCATTATATGACTGTCACTTCTGCAGTTGCTGACGGTTGTCAGGTAAAAAATGAATAAAACGTTGGTGAGCCATTAATGTTTGTACAGTGTTGAAGCATGGGAAGCAGGAGAATTTTATTACAAAATGTTTTTTTTTTTGTATTCCTGCTATGTTTCTGTTTTAAGTTGTTTCCCATTCTGGTTTTGACAAATCCAAAAACATTTTGTTTGGAGCCTTCATGAAGCAAAATGGTTGGAATCCAGTGACATACACTGTAAGGTGAGGCACCATCAAAAATATATAGAATGTTAAAAAAATAAATAAATAAATAAATTGACAAGATGAGATTAAATCATAGTTGATGGAAAAAAACTAAACTGTTCTAAAAGTTATAAAATGCACTGACTTGAAAATTAATAATTTCTGTGCATTTATTGAATATTTATAGCTGCTAACAAAAACAGTAAACCATTATTTGAAGAAAAAAAATTCTAATTTCATAAATATTTCATACTACAGTTGAATGATGTTTATGCTGAAAAGATGCATGTAAAATCATCTTAACGTTTTAGATTGATTGCCATTACCACCAGTCGTCTAACTTCAGCTTTCCATTACTTGAATTTGGTTTTGGAACAGAATGCTAATGTTATAAAACGAGACTAAATTTAGAATCTGTAAGACACTGTAATGTTCCAGTGGTGTAGCATTTTCAGCTGTAAGTGTGTGCTCAGTGGTCTCAGAAAGGTATGAGTCTCAAGTCTGTGTGTGCGTGTGTGTGCGTGTGTGTCTCTGAGAAGAAGGGACACAATATGGCACCATAAAGCCACTTCTTATAACATCACATCCAGCATGGAGCCAGTAAGACCGCAGTGGTCTGTGTGTGTGAAGGCATGTGAGAGGGTGTGTATGCCTCTTCAGGTGTCCTGGTACGCAGTGTGTGAGTTGGCGAAGTGAAATGGCATGCACACGTGCTCAGCGCCGATTACAGTGACGTTAGGAAGAAAAAAAAAAAAAGAAAAAAAAAGCCTTCACCCACTCAGGCAAGCGTGGCATCATCAGTCTCAGCTTCACCTCTTATCACTGCAGTCAGCTGGGTGACTGGCTGCTCCGGCTCACGAATGTAGGGCTAACAAAAGTCTGACGACGCAGAGCAGTGAACGTGCGTACATTAGCTAAGAGTGAAAGCTGAAGCCTTATCGTAATGAAGGACGTGTTTTTAATTCTACGCGAATTGGAAACGTTACCCTGTACATCTTATTTAACTTTGAAGGCGATATTTTGAAGAGGTTCTGAGCTTCTGAAGCCGTTCACTGAAGGCATCTTAAAACCCATTGAAGTTGCAACGTACGGCCATCAGATTACATTTTTTTTGTACCGGATTAGGATTAATAACTGTCATTTAGGAACAATGACAAAAACCGTTTCTGTCAAAAGCAGGTTTCCAAATAAGTGACATGCTCTTGTGTCTGTTCTAAGTCTGCTTGGCTTGAGGGCAACACATAATGAAAGCTAATGAGGGTTAGGGAAAGCAAGTTGAAATATTCAATTTCTCATTAAAATGTCAGTTGTTTTTTTTTCCTTTTTTTTCTGCGCGCCGCCGGGTACAAGCGTGTCACACTGCGCACAAAATGTAAAGCCAAAGAAACCAGTCAAATGAACTTACCCTGTTCCCACCGACCGACAGCGATAACTTACAGAGATACGGGGAGGCAACGTTTTAAACATATTACTAATTCAGATAAGTCTTAATACACTTCTGTGTGCTTGTTCCCTTTTTTCACATCACCCGCCCCTACGGTTGCAGTTTTTCTTTCAGGATTTCATCACAAGTGGGAATTTTTCCCCTTAAACCTGTTTACTTCCAAACTACATGAAATATATATTTGGGGAGGAAAAAAAGGTTGGGAAATGTGTTTTAGTAACGTATGAGATCAGTGTGTGCTAGACTCCTGCTTTGAGCTCACTGAAACATGTTATGTGAAGAATTTTCCCAAAACCATGCTGAATAATGCATGTACATAACAAAACCAGTGGAAAAGCATGTTTGTACATTTAACGGGTCGTAAATATACAATTGAAACCATGAAGCCAGGTATTTACTGACTCAGAGTGTCAAACTCCAGACTTCCAGGGCTGATTATCCAGATGTGTCCTGGGTTCCTACACACCTGAAACAAATGGCTGCAGTGGAAGTTCAATTTATGACCTAATTATTTTTTTCGGGAATGTTGAAGCAGAGACATATTTCAAAGATGCAGGAGCACCATAAAAACTAAAGCTTGACACCTATCACTCCATTAGCAAGCTAGCTGGCTAGCAACATACTAACCTAAACTTTTTCTGTTTTCAGCCAGTTAGGATTACCTAAATTATTTATTTTTGTTAAAAGTGTTGTTAATGAATATTATTAGATGAAAATGTCTTGAAGCAGAGAAACATCCGTAAGATGCAGGAAACCTACAAGGAATAAAGGTTGACACTTGTAACTTCACTGGCAAGATAACTCACTAGCTAGCTAATGACAAACTTGTTATGTTTGGAAGCCAGGACGAGATAGAAGCTGAAGTAGACAAAGAACTCTGAACAGCGTTTATTCAGAACCCGCTCAGCAGTACAGTAACATCAGGTAATCCTTTCCGCCATCTTCTCTCTTCTTCTCCTTCTCTCCCTCAGTCTATCCTATTCTATATTTCCTGTTTAAGGCCAGTTAGGATTACCTAAATTATTTCTATTTGCAAAATGCCAGAAAATTACTTAAAAAAATGTTTAGAGTTTTCATTTATGCAAAACATTTACACTCACTTGAGGCAGAACCTCCAAACATGTCAAGCCAGAAAACGTGCTGGAAAGTAAACCTGTAGACTTTTGTAGCAGATATGGAAAAAAATACTTACGGTATACTTTTTAAATACAAGCTGCCAAAATATTAAGTCGCAAGTTGATGTAATCAGTTTGAATAGCAGCAAGAAAGTCTTTGTTTCTTGAATGCAGTTGGAATTTTCCCCTATGAATGTGTTTTTTTTTTTTTTTGTTAAAACATGCTCAATAACATCCAATTAATGATCCTAAAGCATCTTTGAAAGATACAGTAAGTAAGGATGGATATCTGTGTCATATGTCTCTGTGTTGGCCTTCTGATGCGCTGGCGATCTGTCCAGGGTGTGCTCTGCGTCTCGCCTGATGACAGCTGGGAAAGGTGCCAGCCCCCGCTGCAACCCTGAACTGTCCAAGGCGGGCGCAAAAATAAGAAATAAAAAAATAAAAAAGCCAGAGTGAGTGAGTGAGTGAGTGAGGCAAATTTGGCCCAAATGGTCACTGCAGACATGTTTGAGTTACCTTCTGGTGCTAGCTGGGCATGTCTAATCCAGATTATCTCAAAGTCACAGAAAAAGAGGCTTTGGCTGGAACCCTGTTAGGTTCTGATTATACAGGAAATTAAAAACACACTGATTACCAGCTGTAGCTCTCACTCAGGCAGAAACAGGATTCACCTTTAAAAGAGGGAATTTGACATATTTTTCTAAAATACATAGTATCAGTTGTATGATTTATTAATCAATTACTTTGTGTGCTGTTGTGGCCTTTCTGTTCGATCACCTGAAGAACTCATTGAAAAGGGATTTCATAAGCTAAAGAAGTGATTACCTTTCAGCTCACATCATTACATTTCTCTATTATTACAAATTTAGGACCCACAATTCAATAAGAAATGAGTCTCATATTGCATCTCTTGTTATTTCTCTTTATTTCAACTTGTTTTCCGACCTCTCTTGGCAGCCCCTTGGACCCGTATCTGGCTTTGTGCCTGGCTCAGTGTATTAAGACCTCACAAACCATGACACGCCCATATGGAAACACCATATGCCCTCATCAATACAACATACTAATCCATAATACATACCCAACACACTGCACAAAAAAAAGAACCACATGCGGCAGTACGCTGCGGTGCAGACAGCGTGTACAAACACATAAGCAGACAACTCACACACACTTAAATTGGTTTAATGACCCATTTGGCATTGAGCAGCATCTGTTTAGCAAATGAAGACTCATAGTAGGGATGGTAGTAATTTTCTCCCTGACACACTGAGCAGATAGGACAGGCGGGATCCTGTTTAGCGCTTGTGAGCGCTGTCCCGTCCTGTTCCAGCTTTGGGCTGTCATTGTTCTCTGTGCTACACGTCTCTATCTACTGCACTGACACACAGGAGTCACTTTTTTAAAAACTCAGTGAGAAAAAGGGCTGATACTCAAGAGTGGACCACCACTATCTGACCACAGTGGACTCCTAGCACTTATAGGGGTAAGGGACCACAGGCACTCACTAATAGCTAAAGTGTATGAATACTTGCAACACCCTTTAAAAATGCTTACAACTGTCTGTTTTCATAGTTTAAACACCAAATACACCTTAATATGTGCTAACAAACATGGTGGAAACAGTCTTAGAGCGACTGCTAACAGTGTTCCGTCTTAGTGCTACAACAAAAGCTAACATCTACAGTCTTCCTTATCACAGTTCTTGGAAGTTCCACCAATTAATGCCAAGGAAAATACAGTCACTCCTGGATTTCCTGATTTGCCATCACCAGATCGCAGCATGTCAAGTACCAATACGCCAAGGGATTCCCAAGCTGCACTTCCTTTCAAATATTTTGAATTTGATCCATGTTTACTTTCCAGACGTTTTGTGTTTGCTGAAACGGTTAGGTCCGCATGGATCCCAGACAATCTCTCTGAGATCCAGTCAAGGCAGGCCTAATTCTGGATGAGTTTTAATATAGCAGCACAATCCCAGTCCCCCTCCAAAAACCTCAGCAGCACACAAATTAGAAAGACAATGCAAACCCCTTAAACTACAAATTGGCCAGACCCTCCTCTCTGATTTGTCTGTTTATGGCAGCTTTCATTGTGAACATAAATATGTCAGACATGCAACATCTCATTATGCTCCATCAAATCTAACGGTTGGCAATCATTTGAGGTTTTACAAAGAGGAAGGAACATTTCCCAGACATCTGTGGAAGATCAAAACTATACAGTGATATGATGGCAGGTCTGGATGTTATGAAAACGATGGAATATTCTGGAAATAAAATAGTCGTATGCTAACACAACAGTCACATGCTATACTTTAAAGGTACAACTATTAATGACTAACTAGAATATATATCATGAATAAAAGGAGGGGGGGGAAAAGATTTGCAATATTGTGAAATTGACATAGGAGTTAAAAACATTGAACTTAACTTTATACACATTTTGTACAATTACTTCACTTCATATCTAGTTACACCTCAAGAAATGTGATTCCACTGCTGGGTTGGAGGCTACAAACATTTTTTTTGGAAAATAAAGAAGCAAACAGCAAAGTTTAAAGATCCCTTATTGGCTATAGATTGAAAAATAATAGCCTGAAAAACACAGTTGATTATATCTGCCACAATGTATACAAAAAGGGGCACAAAGGTTAAAACTGCCTGTAGTAGTTTGTTTCAACTAGCTTAAAAAATGCTAAAGATTTAGAGGAAGTTTAAAGGTCAACGCTTTACCAAAAGTGTCTGTGAATGGTAGGAATATTTGACGTTGACCCTGACACATGCCTCAAGAAATAGGAATTAAAAAAAGAAAAAAAGACATAAATAGAAATTGTTTTTCCGCCGCGGCTTGGTGTCCGCGTGCTTTTGCTTTCAGCTCTCTAAGTTGGACGAAGCAGCAACATGTCAGGTAAGGTCACGACACTGGCAATAATGGGAACAGAAAAGTTGAGGAGGAAAAAAGTTAGACTGAGGCTAAAGAGAAAGGAAAGACACACAAAGAGGAAGGGAAGAGAAAAAGAGCACTAGGGGCAAAGAACAATGAAATTAGAGGGAGATGAAAGATGCTGGACAGAAGCAGAGTCTAAACGGTGACATGATTTATCACCTGCACCCACACACACACCCACACACACACGGTTAGCAGCACACTTGTTTCTATTTCCTGGCTGCATCACTTCGTATACTCCAGCTGTTCTTCTCCACCTTATCTACAGACTTTATCCCATCAGCATCAATTAAGACTAGTCCACCTTACATGTGAAAGAAAACCGTTTGCTTCCATTCATCAGGACTGAAAAGCTGCAGCCTCTTGAGCTACCTGTAGGCTTGTTTTACAGGTTGCTGCGCCTAATCAGGACTTGAGAAGACTTGATGTGAGCACAGCAGGCGCTCAGATCCTCATTAAACTGTTTTATCTGAACAGCTTCAGAGAGCGCCGATTCTGGAAACAGTCGTAAAAAACTGTTTTTGTTGGAAAAAAGCATTTCTGCGTCCGTAAAAACAAGTATTTTACCAGTTGAATCAGGTAAGAACAATATATTTACCTGTCAGCTGCATCTTGAAAAACTTATTAGATTAGAAGATTTCCTGTATTTTGATTGATTACAGTGGAAAGCATCACTCATGACTGCGGTCAAACAGCTCAGAGTTTAACAAAATTTCTTTTTAAGGTTTTTAACTTCCACATGTTGGCAGATGAACATCAAAACTGACTTTGGAGTGGAAAAAGCAGACTGATGTCAGGCTTCTGAAAAAGGCTGTGGCCTGTTGAAACTTTATGGACGACACGCAAAAATAAGGTCTGAGCCAGGAAAGCAGCAAATGCAAATGTCCTGAGTGGAAATATCCAATAAGAATCAGCGACTTGTATGAAAAGTGTCTTGCTTATTGGCAGCTTTCTAAGGGTGATGTAAGCGTATCAGAGTATTATAAGCCTGGTGGGCCACCAGGCTTTACTTGCACCCCCATCAGGCTAAGTATTGTTTATTTTCATACACCAGTAACAGTGGTAGCAAAGGCAGGTTAAAGAATCTCTTTGATGGAACGGTGGGAAGCATATTTTCATATTTGCCGTCAACTTTAAACATTTTTTAAACACAAAAACGTGGTGAGTTGCTTGAGGCCCCAGCGCCCCCTGGGGGAAACCCTGCACTGAAAGAATAATTAAACTTAATTGAATTGCTTCAATTGTAATTCAAGTAATTCAATTAACTTTATCCAACTTCATTTATTAAGTTGTGTATAATTTCAACACTCTGAGTTGACAAAATTGATAAAAAACAAAAGAAAATGGTGTCCCTGTGCTCTACTGAAGTGGTACTTTGTACCATTCCACGCTCAGAAAAAGACTGTTCTAATCAGTCAATTAAAAGCTCAAAATTAATATGGCATAAAACCCAACACTGAGTGCATTAAAGCCGCTGTTACTCTATGCAGAGCTTAGAAGGCTCAACTCACGCCATTTTGCTTTGGGTGTTATTGTTACTTTATCCCACTGCATAAAGTTATTCTTGTCTGCCTTCTTGTCTTGATCCCGTATCTAAATCTTTTAAGCCATTTGTAGCCTAATTTGCTGTTCTGATGTCTCTTTTCCCTATGCAATACCAACCCATCCTTTGTAATTAGCTTTCAAAGGATTTGCCATGTTATATGCACTAAAGTGGAATTTAATTACACTCGGCTGTGTGGACAGTCTTTATTTTTGACGTGTGGTTTCCTGTATAGTTCTGCTCCAGACTGACATGTTCCCAACATGATACAAAGTCAGAAGTTGTTACATCAGCCTCACACTGGCCCTTTGTCAGTGGTATTACATTAATAATATGTATATCACTACAAGATCTTGCAAACAGTGTAGGTTATTCAGGATTTTCCTACAGTCTTTCAACGTTTTTATCCTCTGCAGAGCAGCTGAGGTCTGGACCAGTCTCTCCCATCGGGCTCTTCCAGCTACACTGACAGGATTCCCTGAAGGATCGGCCCAAATCCCCGGAATGTTTCTGGAGTCTATAAAGAGTCCTGCTTATCATTTTCATTTCACCGCTTTGATATTCTTCCTGTGTCGCCTGTAAAGTTCATGCTGTTCCTCTGAAAACATGGAAAGAATACAAATAATAAATTAATTGATTTTCACTTTGTATTGCTGATTGTCACATGTAGAAGAAAGGAGTAGTAACTAGATGACAGGCAGGGTGTCGATATGGAAGTGTATCAAGGTTCCCCCAGAAAATGTGCTCAGCCCGGTGGTTGGGTGACAGGGCAGTTGTTCATCCAGAGGCCTGTCGTGTTTTTGAGTTAAAAAATGTTTAAAGTTGACAGGAAATTTGAAAATATCACTTGATAATTATGTGTTAATGAAAGACTGGAAGATTAATACCTGAATACCAACTATAAAGTCTTAAAAATGCAAACATTTTAAAAATACTTAAGTAGATAAGCAATGCTTAGCCTGATGGGGCAACAAGTAAAGCCTGGTGACCCGCCAGGCTTGTAAAACTGTGTGGGAAACCCTGTGCACTCTGCTGCTGTTTTGAAGCACGTTAGTTTTACCTTCCAGAAAATTTGAGGTGTGTCAATCAACAACCATGCAAGGTTGTTGACTGACATAATATGAGGCTAGTTTGCTTTACGTTTAGTTATGCTAACCCAGGAAAATCAGATTATAGACACTTTCCGACCAAACAACAGTCAGACATGGCCCAACAACTGAATCTGTAACTACTCTCTTAAGGATATTCAAATGTAGTTTTGCAACAAATAATATAAAAAGTAAAAAAACAAAACAAAAAAAACAGCACAATTAATTTGGCTACAACTATCACACAAACAATGAAAGACATTTACGTAATCTTTCTAGCATTAATGTCACTTTTTTCCCCCCAATAAAGCAACGCCATAGTTGCAGCGAGGATGTCAGAGGCAATTAAAGAAGAGGTGGGTTATCACAAGTGACATCTTCTCTCTAAAATTCTTTTCTGCTCAGACTCTGACGTACTGTAATTTATGATGACATTTGGCTGTAACCACTGATCAAACATTCATCACTCAGAGTGTCAGTCAAGACCTGAATGGACAGTAAATGTAATAACAGATAATGAAAAAAGTCACTGCATAAGCTGTGTAGCGTAATACTCCAAGGTGACAGTTAATATTATAACATATTCAATAATCTACCATTGATTAAACTTTAAAACCATCTTCATAGGGTGTTTTCACACTAGATTGCCTTATTTTGAGTTTAGTAAAACATTTAACGCATCATATTCATTCATAACAATGAATCCCCCATGAAATCTATGGATTAGAACGTCATATTTAAAACCTGCATTTGTAATTATCCAACTTCCTTCAATAGACGTAAAACCTACACATCTACTAGCCTTTAGTGTTTGTTCTCTACCGGCTTTGAACATCCAGACACTGAACCGACTGCATGGAGACTGTCTCTTAACATCAATTTTCACATCTTGAGACAAATTCTCAATTAGATTTAGATCTGTACTTTAAATGGGAACTATTATTCAAAGTTCACATATTTTCCCCAAATGTTTTTTGACAATAAGCTAATGCTTTTTAGTGTCTGGAAAATGAGCCATTTCAAAATCCTCCAGTATGTAACGTCACAAATCAGCAGCCCCTCACCTAGCAACCCCAGCGAAGCCTAGCCCGTCACCTAGCAACCCGAACCCAGCTCCAGGACGTTTGGTCAGCTGGTTTTACTGCTGCACAATGGCTGCTGGAAAAGACAAGTGTTTCATTGTTAATTTACCATCCAGAAACCACTTGCTGCATTCTTGTTGGTTGTGTAGGAGGCTCTACTTCTGCTTTTTAAAGATTTACAAGTGTATAATTGCACATCTTTTATTCAGCCTTTTTCACATGCGATGTTACAGCTGGCGGAAAAGACGAAGACGACAGAAAGTGGTAGGAAGATGATGACGCAGCACATTTTTAAATACCTCATGGTAATACTTTATTTGAAGAGGTGTGCATAAGACTGACATGACACTGTCATAAACATGACATAACACCTGTTATGAATATAAATAAGTCTTTATGAATGTTTATGACAGTTGTCAAGAAGTGTCATTAGGTAAATAATGACACTTTTAATGCAAAGTTGCTCTAAAAGTTGCATTATAAGTCCATTAAAAGTGCCAACTTTGCATGATTTTGTAAATTAGGATAATTGAATGCAAAGTTGGCATTTTTAATGGACTTTCAATGCAACTTTTAGACCAACTTTGCATTAAAAGTGTTATTATTTACCAAATGACACTTCATGACAACTGTCACAAACATTCATAAACTTCTTTGTGTTCATGACAGATGTTATGTCATGTTTAAGACAGTATCATGTCAGTCTTATGCACACCCCTTCAAATAAAGTGTTACCTAACTCATTGTGTGAACAAACTGATTCATGCAGGATTTTAGTTGCGTTTCTTATTTAACGGAAACATCGACATTAGCGAAATAATGTTTAGCGAAATATTGACAAAGTTTTGCGCACATTTGCAGTGGAAAAGCAGCTACTTACTCTTTGGATGTATGGCAAAAATCTGTTGAGCAACATGCAGCAACAGTTTAAGGTTTCACCACCAGGCATCATAACTGCTTAAAGATAGAAAAAAAAAAACTGAGTGGAGTTAAAACTGTAGATAAAACAGTAACGGTCACGCTACAAGTTTGGAAATATTTCAGATATTAAATAAATAAATAAATAAATAAATAAATAAATAACTGTCAATAGACTGATATGAAACCAGCCCTACTGGGGATTCTAGTATTTTCTCAGAACATTTGGTTTTGGGAAGGTAAACTTGCTTAGCGTTTGGGAAGCTAGCTTAGTGTAAAATGAAACGTGTTGACAACATCACCCGCTTTAGGAGCTTCACGTCACCCTACTGCAACAAGCCTCTTCACATTCCTGTCTGTCATGGCGACGGATCTCACGAGGCCGGTGATACTTGGAGAGAGCAGTTGGCAAGAGTCTCAGAGGGACATCTAAGGCACGGAGGGAGCTGCGTGGACACCGCGGCACAAGGACGTCTTACCCCGCTTTCTGAAAGCCGAAGCCAGAGGGGAGCCCCATCCGCCGAAACATGACGCTAAAGCCGGCCTGAGCAAACATCAGGAAGTGTGACAAGCTAGAAGAGAGACTGTCCTCCAAAAAGCATTCCTTCAATGCTGTAGTTGTCAGAAAATCAGCAGGGTTTCTTTTATTCTTTATGGCTCAAATATCGACTGTCCTGGCTTCCATTTGATAATGGTCATTTGTGGAGATGGAGGCATTTTAGGCAAACTTGTTTCTTGTTGTGAGTTTGATTTCACTGATGAATGCTGTGATACAGTTTTATCAATGGAGCCTGAATGGGAATTTAACTCAAACTCTTGCAAAATAACTCACAACCATTGTAGTTTTTTTTATATTGTCACGTTGCATGTATAAACCTGGGCATATTTTGGGCAGATTTTATGTGACAATATAAAAAACGCATAGTTGTGAAATGAATTAAAATAATTGTTTCTTTGGATTTTATTTTATTTTTATTTTTTTTTGAGGAATAGAAATCTGAAGTGTGTCATGCATTTGCATTTATCTCCACTAGGGGTTTATCGTATCATTGATCATTTATTATGATACATTTCTTAGCATGATAAGAATTCTGATTTATTGTTCATGATGATAAAATCCGACTGATGTTTAAAATCCCTAAATCATTCTTAGTTTTACTAGTTCCTCCACTGTTTGTTCAATAAAAGTATCAATAAACATTAATTAATTCAAACTCAAGATTAAATGGAGTTACTGTGTGCAGTTTAGTAACACAAATCACACGCCACAAATTGTGTCCTAAATAAGCATGTTACAGATGGAAATGCTTCTCAACAGTATCATTTGTTTTTGTGGGGCTATGATTTCTGTGCCCTCCAGTCACAGCAATACAGTTGCCATAAAAAAATGGTAATGGTTTATTGTCACATATTGTTATCACAACATCACCACAAAATATTGTAAGAAAACTTTAAGTCCATATCGCCCAGCTCTAATGTCCACTGAGCGGAGAAACTGCAGCTCTGAGGAGGAGCTTTGTGGCAATAGGTGTGCTTTGTGAGAGCCAGCATTTAGACACCCTCAAATGGTTACCATGGAGACTAAAGGATTTCTCAAACTTGCATGGAAGAAATAAGGCAACACTCCAGATATGTTTTTGATTAGGGAATAACATTATAACATGATGTAAAACTCAAAAAGTAAATTTTAAATAATACTGCTCCTTCAGACTAGCCAGCAGCAATTAGCAGACACCTGGAGGAACTGAGCATCAGCTGAGCTCATTATAGGAGCTCCTTCTCAGTGAAACACTGGTAAAAACATTAAAGGGTTAATAGAGGAGCCATGTTGTGATGACTGCCTGAAGGCAGAGTTTTAGACAGAGCAGGACCTTCTTAAAGAGACAGAGACCCAATTTCAAAGCCTTAAGTTGACTTTCTTTTAAGTCATATTTTAAACATATGCCATCTTTGTAACAATTGAAGGTAACAGTAACTTGATTGTACTTTAAATTGGCACTATGTGCCTGGAAAACACACAATACTGCCCCTCTAAGGGCATTAAGGGACTGGAAACAAATACACACTGTATGTTAAATAAAATCTGTAATTAATTTCTGCTGCCACTTTAAAATCTCACTAAAATGGCAGCACTAAAATGCTCTTCTAGGAGCCACACAAAGTCAGAGCTGTGACTAGTTCTTCCCTCCAAGTCGGCATATCTTGCAACAACGACGGCTCCAGTGGCCGGCCTTAGTGTCCAAAAATGTCAAATGGTGCAAAATGTCTGTACGACAAGAGTAAGGACTGTGCAGCGGTGTAAAAAGCCATTAGGTAATCCATTTCTAAGGCTCTCGCTCCTCTTCGGGAAGGGAACGGAGCCAACTCATTTTGCGCCGCAGACTCGGTGAAATAAACAGAGACGGAGGGGAAAAAAATAGAACAACTGTTGCGTTTCACAAGGCCAAATCCCCGAGCGTGAGTAAACTAGATGAGCTTCAGGACACAGGTTGACATTATGTTTCATTTCAATAACAATGCCGCTGTGAAGAGGACTGCCTTGGCAATATCCCCGGTGGGAAAACACTCTGCTACACACACACGCACACACACACACACACTACAAAATGTTATCCTTCACGTTCACTTGCAGTCATCTGTCAGGAATTAATTCCGTACCATTAAATCATAAAACACTGAGAATTTGACGTAAAAATCCTTTAAAGCTGACAAGTTTTAATGAGTTTCCTGTTTTATTTTTTGTCTTAGTCTCTATAGGGAACTCGTACACACACACACACACACACACACACCCACGCACACACAAACAGAACACAAGCTTTTAAAACCTGCTTCACTGACACCACAACACCCCACTGGGACCCGCAAAAGAAATAATCTGCAGGCCACATTTATTGCACACACATGCTAAAAGAATATGTTTATCACACACATTCTCTGAGTCACACACCTAAACAGTACGTTATGATTCTCACACACACACACACACACGCACACACACGCAGGCACACAGGAGCGGTAATAGCTTCAATTGCACCTTTTTCAATAGATATACTCCGGTGAATGCGGCGCGGAGAGAAGCCGGGTCGTTTGTAATTAAGTTCTACGTGTGCAAATCCAGTTGTGAGGCGCTGCTTATGAGATTGGCTGTGTAATGACATTGGCCCCAAAAGAAGGGGATGGGGGGAGGGGCCACTTACTTAGCATTTAAATGGGTTCTTTCCCCCACTGAAACGGTTTATGTGCATTTTGGAGAAAAAAAACCCCAAAAAACATACTGTGTCCTATGTGGTATTTCATTGTGTGTGAGGGAACAATCCATCTTCCCACACACACACATACACACACGTGTGTACATGCGCTGCCATGCATGTATTCTCGTCTTCATGAAGACCATCAGTGGTTTAGTCATAATTAATGTTCACGTAAACAGGCGAGCGGTCGGCTTTCTAAAGGCTCCTCGACCCCACCAGGAGGATTTTGTTCGTTTTTGTAATCAGCTCCACATAAAACACTCTGTAGACATGAGGGAGGAAAACCTGTCTAAATATTAAAGGGACAGTTCCTTTATTGAAATGAACGGTTCAGTTAATATGATCTGACACATTTAAAGGAATGTAGTGAAGGACAGAGGAGGCAAGGAACAAATGAAGGAGGAAAGAAGGAAGGGAAATAGGAAATGAAGAACGGAATAAAAGGCTGAATGGAAGGAAGAAATGAAGGCAGTAAAAAAGGTAAAGAGGATGAAAGGAAGTAAGAAAGGGAGAAAGAAAAGAAAAATGAAAGGATAGAGAAAATAAAGAAAGGAGGAAAGGAAAGAAGGAAAGAAGAAGGGAGGGAGGGAGGGAGGGAA
>NW_006800228.1:317175-322240 GCF_000485575.1 Poecilia formosa
CACACATATATAGCGATACTACAGTGGTGAAGATCCATTCGGCACTGAGCGAATGTTTGGAACAATTCAGTTTTATATCTACAATAATTTATTTTTTCAGAGTCTAAAAGTATTACTTTTTCATCAATATTAAGAAATTATTGACTTAAACAAGCTTCTATGTCTTGCTGAAAAGTTATTTGCATGTCTTATTTCAGTGTACTAAAATATTTGATGTTTGTTTCTTAGCACAAGAAGCAAGAGTAAAACACAGTTGGTTAGGTTTTGTGTTTTTACAGTGTTTATTTGAGTTTGTGCTGTTGGGGATGATTTGACAAGGTGCCATTCCACCGCCGTAAAGTTGGCAACATTCACCAAGTCAAAGTGACATTAGAAGGAATCACTGACTCCATCTTTGCAGATAATAATAAAAAAAATGAATATATACAAAAAAAAAAATAAATAAATCTGAGCCAGCTTGTCTAAATACCAAATTTATGAGGTTTGATCAGACGCCCAGACAGTAGCCAAATTTTGGAAAATGAAGTTTAATGGCAGGATAAAAAAAATAAAAAAAATTTCAGGGTAAATATTTGGCTTTGCGGCCTTATTTGAATCCCACACAGCATCTCTCCTCTGGAAGCCTCTTCCAGCTTCCTCTAATGGCATCACCTACCTGTGACCTTGAGCCAGGTTCCCTCTACTTCCTGGTAGACAGGAAATAGAGGGATGTGTGCTAACTATAGAGGTAAAGAGATGTAGTAGCACACAATCTACTATCATTTGGTTAAATTTGCCATGAAGTGTGACAATAAACACTAACGTCTAATAAACACTGCAAAAATACAACCATTTGAATTCAAAAACCTTGAATTCATTCTGTTTTCATTTTGAGACCTGGACACTATAATAAAAAGATAAGCAATGAGAGGTTTTATAAACTAAATGGCACACTAAAACTGCAGTTTTATCTGAATGCACTTAGCTTACAATGAACAGTGGGTCAAAACTTCAACAAAACTCTTTATTTACTCAAACAAAACACATGGATCTGTTGAAGTGAAACCCAGGCAGTAGATTTACTTGCTTGAGTGTTTTAAGGAACAGCAACACAATTAGCCTGTTTAGCTTAGCTCGGCTGTAGCTATTTTTAGCACCGTTATGCTAATTCTGTTCGACTTAAAAGTCAAAACCAATGATCCATTGTACACTAAAAATTGCAAACAATTATTTAATTGTCCCCTTTCCTCCTTTATCATATTTCAAGGGTAACATAGCTCCTTGATTGTGCTACAAAATGTCATTATGTAGGTGGAAAACGCACAGTACTGCCCCTTTAAGAAAGCCTTACCAAAAAATCTCAACACTGGTGCCATTGCACTGGGAGGTCCAATGATTTATTAAAGACACAGTGACCACATGCAATGTAATACTTTTTAATAGATTTTTTTTGTGGGCATTTCCCACTCTTGTCCTACAGAGGTTTGTATTTGCATTTCCTATTAAATATCAGGCGTTTTCAGAAATATCCTCAAAGCATCTGGTTGCTCCAAACCGATTTGTCTCCACTCAGCATGCAGAGCTCGTTTGGGGTACAGGATGGCATCATCAATAGTCATTAGTTAGTCTGAAGTTGGTTGTACGACGTCTCTGCCAGGGCCCGCGGTGTCCCATCAATACACTTACATTAAATACATGCTGCTCACTCTTTAAAGCCTTCCGGACGTTAAGTGTTGCCTTTAAATTACGCAGATCAAACGAGATCATTGCTCAATAGTTCAGCGCTTTTCTAAACAGAATCAAGCCTCCTCTAATGAAGGCCAGTGAAGGTAGTCTTCAGAATGACGAAGGCAGTCAAATTCTGCACGGATTTTAGAAGTTCTTTGTAGGCCTTTCACAATAACCAATTTTGCCAGACGATAAACTGTCCCAGAACTTATTGCAATAAACAATAATATTGTTGTTTTAAGAAAAATTTCAAGTAGTATAATGGTAGTAACGGAGTAATAAGAACACATTCTCAAACATCACTAAACTTAAAATTCTGATGAACATTTAAACTTTGGAACTAAAACACATTTTAAATATCCAAAATAAACAAACAAAACAAGAGAAATGACAAATAAAATGATTTCTGAAGTCTCTGTAGACAAGATTGTCTTTCAAAAGAGGGACAGTTGAGACCAAAGTAGCAGACTGAAGACCAGTTTTGGTAGAAAGAGAGAGAAAAAAGGAAAACGATAAATCAAGCAAATAAAAACTATTGAGCTTGTTTTAGTTTATCATGCATTTGATTTGTTGTTTACTGTGACAGGCCTAGTTCTACGTCAAGTGCAGAACAAAAAGAATAGATCCCATTGTAGCGAGGAAACTGAGAACAGAGTTGCAGTCTCACGGCTTCTTCCTGACTTTGGCAGAGTCAGAGTCACCAGAGCGGGTGCCAGACAGAACTCCCCGGCCAAGGAAGACGTGCAGCTCAGCATCACAATCTTCCAGCTGCAGCCGACGCAGCGCGGCTGCAAAGGCCCAGACCGAACAATGTCATTCTTTCACCTCTGCCTCACAAGGTTCACTTTGAAGCAGCAAGACGTTGCTTTAGATCGTCATGTGCAAGAAGGAAAAAAAAAAAAGTTGGAGTCCTGAACAACTTGTCCCGTGAATTGCATTGACGATTTGCGGTTTAGCCCAGCGTAACGAGAAATCTGTTGCATCTCCCTCCCTCCCTTTCGCGCTTAATAAAGCCGTGGCGGCAATGAAGCAACGCTGACTGAGATTAATGGAGAGCAAGAATACGGTGGAGGAGGGAGAGAGGAAAAAAAAGAGACAAGAGAGCAGGACACAAGGGGGAAGAAGAAGACTTCGTTGTTTCTTATTTTCTCATTGCACACAGGGTTTCTATTTTCTCTCTTTTTTTTGGCGCTGAGGGGAAGAAAAGAGAAAAGTCCTGGAGGACAGAAAGGTTAACCTGTCGTTTCATAGCCTTCATGCTCACACACACATGTGTAAATACACAGGGTCAGCACGCTTAACACTGTCTACGCTGAGATTTGTAGCCAGCAGGGGGAAGATAAAAAAAAAAAAAAGTGGAATTCTTCGAAAGTCTGTGTGTACAGTGGATATAAAAATAGCGCACAACTTTGGTAAAAATGTCAGGTTTATGTGATGGAAGATGCGTCATGTCAGAACCTTTCACCTTTTATGTGCTGAATATCCTGCTTATTTTCACAAAATCGACTCGATTTTGAGAAGTTTGCTATTACTTCTGTTGGTGTTTCAAGTAACCGTAGCGATATAATCAGCAAAAAACGAGCCCCTATTGAAAAACCAATGGAGCTGGGTCTTGAAAATCCACTGTTTTTGAGGATTAGCTGAGTCGTCGTGGTTTCACCTAGAAACACCACCGAACTTCCAGACTGTAGGTACGTCCCTGTTCTATTCAGAAGTGAAGGTGGTACGTTGATGGGGCTTACGGTTTTTCCACAACTTTCCTCTAAACGCCCAAATGCTGTCAGTAGCATGTAGGGTATCACCAGCATGTTGACTGACTCCATCCAGAATGATTAACATGACTAATAAATAAATAAAACGTAGCTAAAATGCTTATTTTAGCTATGAGGCTAATGTTAGCATGACTAGCATCTTGCCACTATACCAGGCCCCAACTAGCTCAAAGGGTATCACATTTCACAGGTCAGTAAAAAGTTCTATTAAAAAAATAAATAACAAGGGAGAGGAAAGTAGGTCAGTTATGCTAGCTTGACTTTGCTAGCCGTAGCAACTTGCTGACAACGTTAAGGGTGTCAATGTGTCCAAGTCTATTTAAGTTTCATTTGGGTCCCACCCTAACAACATGTCAACACCAGATGCTTCATCATTCCTATGCTGTGGTACTAGTTTGTGTGTAACACACCTGCTACCATTAGCATCACTTGTAATTAGCTTATATTGCATCAATGGTATCATGGCTGTTACTTGTTTCACTTAAGACATTTTTCTACATATAAGTGAAATAAACTGCCAATGGAACACTTTTTCCATCAATATTAAGGAATTATTAACTTAAAATGAGCTCCTATGACCTGCTGAAAAGCTACTTTTAAGTTAGCTTCAACTTAGTTCAGGTGAACTGAGATATGTGGACTAGAAACTACACCAAAGATACTTGGTAAGACATTGTGTTTTTACAGTGAAGCCAATGATTTGACTGGGTTTCAAATCAAATCTATTAAATTCCAACATATGTAAAAGCACATTAGTGAATTTATCAACAGATGTCAGTTTGGTGATTTGGTGTCTCTGTTGAGTCGTTTTGATTTGTGCTTTAAAAACCCGACCAGCGCTGGCAGCTAGCAGGCTGTGGCCATGGCTGCGCCTGCTCCTGTCCTGATGTGAGGCTGTTTAAGCGGTAATGACATGTATAATCCCTGATGATTTAAATATAGTTGTAGCGGCCCTTGATCAGAGACAAGCCCTGACACCTCTCACAGAAACAGCTTAATACCATCTAGCTGCCATACGGGTCGGCCTGCAAACCGGGCTCAGCCATTAGCCTCGTCACTGCCGCAGTGTGTGAAAACTGATAGGAAACTGCAATGCCTCACACAATTATTGACATTTAGCCATAAAGCTAAGAGAAATAGAGCACTAACACCTCATTTTATTACAATGAGCTTATAATGAACCAGACTTTCAATTGTTTAGTGATTCCCTTTCTTATCTCAAGATTTCTAAAAATGACTTTTAAAGTTTTTCTGTTGACCTTGCCTGCTTTTTTCCTTCTTATTTTCAACGGAGTACATTAATATGTTCATAGGTACAAGTTTTTATGACGGCGTATTATATATTTATAGATAGAAAATGAATTAATTCATGTAAAAAAAATTAAAACTCCAAAAGTAAAAATGTGCTAAAATAACGTCAGAAATATTTTAATTAATCTCAAAAAATTTCAAGAAAATACAAGGAAATTTCTGTCAAAAGTCAAATATTTGACATTTGTTTAAAAATCCCCCAAATTTGGACTTTTCAAAGAAAGGTCCTTGTTTTTTTTTTTTTGTGTGTGTGTGTGTGTGTGTGTGTGTGTGTG
>NW_006800228.1:322250-324580 GCF_000485575.1 Poecilia formosa
GTGTGTGTGTGTGTGTGTGTGTGTGTGTGTGTGTGTTTGTGTGTGTGTGTGCTTGTGTGTGTGTTTTTAATCTCTGATTTTTTTTTTTTTTAGCAATTTTTTGACTTTAGAGCTCAGAAATGTCCTTGTTTTTCTAGAAAAACTTTGGGAGACATTTATTTCTTTTACATCTACAATGGCACTGATATGCTGCCGTACATTTTAGTCTCATCATCCAGACCCTTCATGTTTACTTTGTTCAGTGGTTTTAATGTTGGAACTCTTCCATAAACTGGAGCTTTGCTCAGCTTCTCATTGTTGAATCATTAATACTGACCTTAGTGAGGAACTAAACACCAAATCAACTTTGTTTTCTTTACATATTTGTTAAAACTTCACTTTGTTGAGACAGTATGTTATGAGACAGATAATCTGTAGGGGAAAAAAGGAGCTTCTCTGCTTTCTCCCAGTTCTAACTAGAAACAGCCAATCAGAGCCAGGAGGAGGATCTTAGCACTGTCAATCACCCTCTGTGTGGTGCTGCTCATACCCCTTTTTCCCTTTCCTCCCGTTGCTCTCTGCTACATTGCAGCTACCAGAGCCTGCCATGAATACCAACTCTAGTAAAACAGATAAACAGTTATTTTGTAACGGTAATTTGTTTCTCCACCGTTAACACGTTTGGCAGCGAGTACACAAAATTGATCGACAGCATTAAGACCCTCCTCCTGGCTCTGATGGCAGTAGCAACTCAGGGAGGAGGTGGAGGAAATTGATTTTTTTACATGGTAACAAATGTGTAAAAACATTAAAGTTTCATACTGTTGCTTTATCTGTTAGTTCTGTTCTTCAATTGTCCACTTTCCTCCTTTTTAAATCTCATGCAAGGGTAAACAAGAAGAAAGACCAGCTTAAAAAAATATTCATTCATTTGAAAGTTTCTTAAACGAAAAGTGACCAACTCCTAGGAAGGAAAATATCCCATGTCCTATAAGATGGCTGCACAGTATCCAACAAAAAGCACAGCGAGTTATTACATTGGAAACAAGTGGAGCAGGAAGAGTTTAACACGAGCCTCCTGCCTCTGAAATGATTTGCCCGACAGAGTAGAATCAGCAGATAAACGTGTTGAATCAGTTCGGCAGGACGCTGATCTCTGCCGTATTACGGCCTGCTGCTGTAGCAGACCGGGGCCGCGCTGTTGCTGCTGTGTACACTACCGCTCTATTTGATCAGAATCCATAGGGATTGCTCTGTCAGACCGCGTTAAGTCAACCAGGAGGCGGCTACACACACTAGTGGGTTGTGCTGAGGGGGGAATGGGCCGCTCACACTGGGAGGAACAGGACAAGGGATGTGGAGCAGGAAGATAACCGGCCCTGCTTTTTCTATATGTTTCGCTTTATATCGCTTTCAAATGTGGGATCCGTAGTTTAGATTCGGCTGAGCTGAGACTTCTGACAGCGACGCAGAGTGTCAGTGTAGAGGAGAGGAAAGGAGGGGACTGTAGGAATACAGAGTGAGTCAGAAAGGAAACGATGCTGCTGGGATGGAGGATGAGGAGGAGGAGGGGAGAGGAGGAAGAGTGGAAGGCAAACAAACGTAGAGAAAATGTGAGCAGAGTTCCAAAACTGGAAAATAATCTTAATGCCTGGCTAAAGAAAACTCAGATTTGTGTTTTATTGTCATCCCACTGCAACACATCTGCCTTACATACGAATGGCATTTAAAGGGACAGTGTGATGTGTTTATATTATTTTATAGCAGAATCATGTAACTATTCTAACTTCAGTTGTCATAAAAATCATAATGTATTTTTCATATAAAAAATCAAGGTGTTTTTAAAAATGTAGATGTAATATAAAAGTAAGAAGAGCTGAAAAAATGAAGTGGAACTACGAAGTTAATCTCACCATAATCCAGAATCTACAGATAGTCTTACACTAATTTTTAACAAAAAGCATTCAATGTTTGTTGATAGATTAAGGAAATACAGGATTAAGATACTAAAGATTTGTAGTATCTTTAGTATCTTAATCTATGTAAATTTAACTTTACATCACAATATAGATATTTTTCTGTTTTTCAATAATGGTGAACCGATTCTGAAAAGCTAAAACGTTTTTCCATTTTCCATTCATTAGATCAGTGTTTTTCAACCTCTGTTCCGCGGCACACTAGTGTGCTGTGAGTGATCGTCAGGTGTGCCGTGGAAATTATTCAATTTCACCTACGGTACCGTATTTTCCCGATTATAAGCTGCTACTTTGTTCCTAAACTTTGAACCATGCTCATTGTAGCCCGGTGCGGCTTTTCTGTGTATTTTTCTTCAACCACCAGGGGGCTCTCTA
>NW_006800228.1:326409-368805 GCF_000485575.1 Poecilia formosa
GCCGCTCTTTTAATAGACAGAAAATTGCTAAAATAACTTGCTAGATATTGGAAGTTCCTGTTCTTATGGATAAATGGGCAAAAATATATATTTGCTCACAGGACATTTAAAGAACTGCGTACAATTAAAATAAGCACCAATACCCAAGTAGAGATTTTAAATTTAGGACATAAAGGATTAATTTTGATGAAAAAGTTCTTGTTCCATTGTCTGATTATTCCAATTACAAAATGGAAAAAAAAGTATTGTGTTACGTGAATTAATCCACCAATGAAACAAGAATTTTTTCGTCAATATTTAGGAATTATTGACTTAAAACAAGCTCCTATGTCTTGCTGAAAAGTTACTTGTAAGTTAGTTTTGTTTCATTTCAAGTGTACGAAGATGTTTCCACTAGAATCTGGACCAAAGATACTTGGTAAGATTTAATGTTTTTGCAGTGAGCCAGTCTGGTGTCTGCTGTCAGGCTGTGGGTTGATTATGGTTTATTTATACAATAATAATGGTATAATTTTGTCAGTCATGAAAATTTTAAGGCAGAAGTCAGTCAGATGTAAATGTTCTTCTATCCCAGTATACATGCACTGTATATAATTTAAAGGGACAGTAAAAAGCAGCGTTTTTAAGCTTCACATCATGTTATAACGTTATTCCCTCATCAAAAACACACCTGGAGTGTTACCTTGATCCTTTCATGCATGTTTGAGAAATCCGTTTAATCTCCATGACAACCATTCAGCTATGCAAAAAAACACCTGGTGTGGACCTAGAAGCCGTAAGCCTGCCACGATAGCAAATTTTGCTGGACATTCTTGCGATAAACAATAATAATGTTTTGTTTTTCCAAGTAAAATATAACGGTAATGACATAATAATGCAACAATGCATTCTCAAAGATCAGTAAACTGTAAATAATCTGTTAAAATAATAACCCAACGTTAATTTATCAAAAATATCTTACCTCTGATATTTTTCATTCACATTTTGCCCATCGTTTCATGGTCATTGCTGATTTGAGAACATGTGTGTGTGAATGTGCATGCGTGTGTGCGTGTGTGTATGTGTGCAGTTAGTGGGAGTTCAGTGGTGGGGCATCCAAAGGGAATTCAGTCCCAATCATTTAGAAACACACATTAGTGGTGATGTGTCCTGGCCGGTTCTGTGCCTGTAAGGAACACAACGCAACTAAGCTAATTTGGAGTCAAAGGGGCCCAGACAAACACACACACACACACACACACACACACACGTTTGCTTGGCTATCTTTGTGGGGACTTTCCATTGACTTCCATTCATTTCTATAGCCTATCCTTACCCATATCTTATCCCTAACCATAACCATTACATACCAAAACTAATTTCACACCTTAGTCCTAAATCTGACCCCTGACCCAAAAACAGTGTTTACCTTGGGGGGACCAGGCTTCGGTCCCCACAAGGAGCAGTGGCCTCACAACGTAGTATGTGTCAGGAAAATGGTCCCCACAAGGTATTACAAACAAACGCGCGCACACACACACACACCACCCCTGCAGACACAGGCTGTGGACAGTAGATGCATCATGTATGTACTAAAGTTCCAAACCTGGTTGGCCAGCGATACCCAGCAGTGCTGCTTAACCCCTAAAGGTTTTTTCTAAAATAAATAAATAAATAAGCCAAATAATGAGAAAAAAAATGGTCATGATGTAATTAAATACAGATAATTTTTTATTCTGTCATAGCATAGTTAATTAGCAACGCTGCAATTGGTAAGGCAAGGAGAATTACGTAATGTGTACAAAGGGAATCATGTTATTCTTTTTCTGGAAGGAATAAATGGGCCAAGCAGGATTGTTTTTTATATTTTTCAGAAGTGAGCAAAATATGTTTTGTTGATTCGTGATTCTTACTTAATGAAGTTTAAACTTTCACCTTGAATTAATAGCTATTTTTATGTGATTTATTCAGATGTTTTTGTCACACTTTAATGTTTCAGATTATCAAATCAATTGTAATACTGCACACAGATAATATTAGGAAATAAATTAGACAGCTTAAGAGGGAAAACAATAAACCAACCTGAATCTGTAAAGTGTAATCGCCCTACCTTACTGAATCATGAATTAACTGTGAGGAACTAGATGTTTTTTGAAAAGCTGAGTTCAGCACCGCTATGCCAGGTGAGATTACTGCCAGACATAAAGAATAAAGATAAATGCCTTGTGTTGCATTTTATCAGTTTTAGTTTAGTTTAGTTTTCCAATTCTGTTGTCTCACAAAGTATAGTTTAAGATCTCAAAAACAAAATCATAACCAGGTCCAACTGTAATTACATGTAATTACAAATGTAATTACATTACAGTATTGTTCCCTCAGTAACGGGGAATACTGCCATCAGCGCAGCAGCTGGGTTTCCATTACAAATGTAAGCAAAACTTCACTAATAATAATAATTTTTAATAATATTAAAATTAATAATAATTTGCAATTGTATAATATTACATACAGCTGTGGAAAAAACTAAGAGACCACTTAAAATGATCAGTTTCTCTGAGGTATATGTTTGAGTAAAATGAACATTGTTCTTTTATTCTATGAAATATTGACAACATGTCTCCAAAATTCAAAGCAAAAATGTTTTATTTATTTGCAGAAAATGAGAAATAGTGAAAAATAAGGAAAATATACAGGGCTTTCATACCTGAAATAATGCAAAGAAAACAAGTTCATATTCATTTAGAAACAACAACACTAATGTTTTAACTTGGGAGGAGTTCAGGAATCAATATTTGGTGGAAAAACCAGGAGGTTCTCAGTGACGGTCAGTGTAGTCGGCTCTTCATTTTTTCCAGAGCTGCATTTACATATATATTTAATACAGATTTATTTTATTATTATTATTTTTTTTTTATGCTCAAACCTTATTGCTGGTTAATTTTGCAGTACTCATATTAGATGCATGCAGGCGAAGATATTGTTGCAAAATCAATAAAATAACAATTACTGAAGTAAATAGTAAAATAAATAATAATAATCAAAACTGCAATCATAAGTCTGCTGAAAAGTAATGGCTTCATTGCATATTTGTCTCATTTACTGTAATAAATTATCATTACTTTTATTCCACTCCTAATAAAGCGACCAAACGTTGCTACATGTAGCCGGCTGCCAGTCGTGATTACAGATGATGCGTTCACTGATTAGGAAAAAAAATCTGATTTTTGAGCTTCCAACTTGCTAGTGACAGGTCAGGGCCAATCTAAAGGAAAATAAATCATTTTCACAACCTATTCATTAAAAGGTCTCACAAAGACTCATTTTAAATGACAAAAATCTTAAAAACTACATATGAAAATCAAATATATGGTGAACTAAGGAAGGATAACTGGTTTTGTGAGGTACGTTGTGTTAAAGTCAATTTAGGAATAAATTAAAAGTGACCCGAATGGCCTTGCTATTTCCAGACAGCCTCATTAACGTCTGCCTCCTGTTTCCACACGATGCATATGCAACAATCCTGAAGGTTGAGTTTGTTTTTTTTGTTTTTTTGGTTCTTCTTTTTCCTGCCATAATGCCTTTGGGCAAGTTTCTTCCGTATGACACAAATATAAAGACTCTTTGATCTTTTTAGCACGCGTGACATCGAATTACCCCGGAGTTTCAAAGAAATGTGACGATCCCCGCGTCGTGTGACATCACTTTGATCAAAATTGCTCTTTGAAAAATGTGCAATGCACAAGTCATAATAACATCACTCGTGTATTGCTGCGTACGGCTAATCAGGTAGCACAAACAAACTCTTGGATAACCACAGAGCTCCAGAGAAAACGTCTCGTTTCATTTAACTCTTTTAAGACGATCAGTTCTTGTAGAATTTGTTTTACTGTTTCCACTGTAGAAATCACTTTCAGATGGTTTTCAACACAAAGCTGGGGGTTTTAGATCTTGTGTAGCTTTCTTTTTAATGGTAAAATGTTTTATTTTGTGCTGAAAATGGGGTATTTGTTCACGTTCATGTTAAAATGGCATAAATGTTCAGTGGATAATGTTAGCTAACGGATCATGTCTGTCTCAAATTGTGTAGAAAGGCAGGAGGAAGTATACTAGTATACTAGAGCCATTGTAGATAAAAAAAAATAAAAGAAAAGAAAAAACAAGAGAAAATTTCCAGCAAAAAACTAAAAAAATTTGAGATTAAAGTTGAGTTTTTCTAGGAAAAACTTGAAAATTTCAGAGCTTCAAGAGCCAAAAATTTCAACTTTCAGAAATTTTATGGGTTTTAAAAGTTAAAAATGTTCAACTTTTGCCACTCGTTAATTTCAAAGTTATTTCTAGCATTTTTTTTTCACTTTTCAAGCTCAGAAATTTCCAACTTTATTTCTAGAAAAATTCTGAGTTTTTTGGCAGAAATGTACTTCTTTTTCTATCTACAATCTAATACATCATCATAAGGAAGTGAATAAAATAAAATGGTAAACACGTTGTTAAAGGGTTAATAGAGGAGCCATGTTGTGACGACTTCCTGAGGGCAGAGTTTCAGAAATAGCTGCAGCTTCTTAAAGAGACAGAGGCCCAATTTCAAGTTGTTAAATTTCAAATTAAAATTTTTTCTAAGTCATATTTGATATGGATCACACTTATAATAAATGCAGTTAACATAGTTGCATGTTTGTAATATAATTTGATACTATGTGGCTGGAAAACACACAATACTGCCCCTTTAAAGTTAGCTGATCACTGCATGAAGAGCTGGCAGTGACAGCCAGAAAGCTGAAACCGTTTGGTTTTACCACATGTGGTAATTCTGTATGCGATGCTTCATGCAGGAGTAAGGGTTGGTCAACCATCAGGAAGTAACAGTGGCGAGCCTGCATGTCCCCCCGGAGGAAACTGTGTCCTCACTGGCGGTTAGGTAACCACTTCCAATTAGGATATGATGGAAATCATCTGAGATTTACAGGGATTTTCAGGAAACGGCTTGATAAGAGTAAAAAAAATAAATAAATAATGTAATGTAGAATGTAACTTACTGTTTGCTTAGAGCATCCTTTCTTTTTCTGTGTTCTTCCTCTCATATTTTCCTCCTCATCGCTTCCTCAGTTTATGGATCTTTCCGCACTTCTCCCTCTGCCCCCACGCTTCCTTTTTTTAAAACATACATCATCCCTCTTCTCTCCCATCATCATACATTGTCTCTCTTTGTTCGTTCCCTTCTTTTGCTTTGTTTCCTCGCACATAAACAAGTATCTTATGAGCAATTATTTACATTCTTTGAGCTAAACATGGCCGACGGCAGCCTTCGTGGTAACTGCTGGGCCCTGTTAAGCTGTATTTCACTCGCCGCGCAAGAATTTAATATATCATATGAGCACTGAGGGACTAAATGAATTTGTTTTACCACGGAGCAATTACACCGCAATAAACAGAAGCAAGTCCCGCTACGCTGCGCTCCTCCTCTCAACTTAATTCTCCTTTTTTTAGCTTTTCTTCCCTTTTGTCTTCCTACTTATTCCTCCCTGCAAGGAATTTTTGTTTCCTACCTTTTCATTTATTTATTTGATTTTTGTTATTCAATCTGCTGCATTATCTCAAGCACTTTCTCAAATCTGTACACTTTTTTATTATTATTACTTTCATGGGTTTTTTTCACTTCAGGGATGTTTTTGCTGCAGCCTGGGACTGTTGCTGCCCAGACACAGCGTTGGGCAACGCAAGGCTATCTATCACCGAGCCCCCGCCGGGGTCCCGTCAACCATTTCCTAACAAAATACCAACAGTCTGGGTCCGGAGCCCACCATACATTACGGCTGCTGTTGTCCAAGGACTGATTTCTCCTCCGAGTCTCTTGGATTATTTCACTGTAGTTGTTTGCAAAAATGTGTTGCTTCTGAGGAATCCGTTTGTGTTTTTCATTTTTCTAATTTTCTCTTTTGCCCCTAAAAACGTGCACAATGAATATAAAACTGCCAGCTTGTCGCAGTGATAAATCAGATCACCCTGTGATGAACTGGTGCTACAAAACACAGACAAAAGAAGAAATCGGAATTTTATGAGTAAAAAAACTGAAAAAAAAAAAAAAAAAAAAAAAAAAGCCAAACTACTCGGTTACCCAAGTGTGCAAACCCTTAAAATAATCCTTCCTTGGCTTTATGATTCAATTCATCCATCCAGTGTTCCTTGGTTCAGACTTGCCATTGATTATAGGTGATTAACTATAAATAGGAGTCTCATACAGCCGTTACAGCAGGCTTTTCTTGGTACTCTCTCACTTTTGTACTTTAGCTGAAGCCATAATTTGCTGGAAAATTACAAAGGATCTCATCGTACAAAGGAATCAGTCAGGAGAATGGAACGACGCAAGCTTCAGTTCAATTCAGTTTGGTTATGTAGAACAATTCCACAACAAATGTCATTCAGTCCAATCAGACATCGTTCAAATTGATCCTAGTTATCAAAAACTGCAGTCGTTTATTATTCAAATTGGTTTAAAATAAAGTTTTCTATCAAAGGAGACCAAGCAGACTGCATTGAGTCACTGACTTAGAGTAATCTTCTCTTTAACAGGAAGAAATCTCCAGCAGAACCAGAACCATTTGCTCTGTGGGAACGGCCATCTGTCATTAGTGACTGGCAGCTTGAGAAGACAAATTATAGTCACAATATTACCAAAAGTATTTATTCAAAGATATTCAAAAATAGTGTTCCAGTCACTCATAAGGCCACTAGTGTACACAATCAAGAACCTAGAGCTGCAGTCTGGTTCAGCTCTAGGTCATAATGCAACTTGTGCTTTAAGTCCAGTCATGACATTTCTTCTTTACTAAATACTAGAGGTGTACTGCAGCTTTCTGGCCGATGGCCGATAACTAATCTCTAAAAAGCCTGACCTGCTGATTCCAATTCTGGCCTATACCAATTCTTCTGGTCTGAAATATTGCTAAATATAGCAACAAAGTTGCTACTTTAGCAACAGTGACAATTGTTAACTACAAAAGCGCAAGCATAATAGCTACAGCTGGAACCGATTGCATGGCGAACTCCTACCGCCGTCGCCACCAACGGCCTCACTTGTAACTATCAGCCAATCACCAATCTCCCAAAATGAAAGAAATCTGGACCGATTAACTGGTGAACCTTTACTAAATATTCCTCAATCTCCTGTTTGTGGTTTTATTAAAGGTGGTAGTTGGCATAATATCCAAGAAGTGGGTCAATGGACGCAAAGGTGCACAGAGGTCAACTGTCCTTGGAGTTGGCAGCTACAGACCTCCAAACTTCATGTGTGCTGACTGATGCTCATTGAACATCAGTGTATGGCCTTAAAAATGGTCTCCTCTCAGAATGATCAAATTGTTCCATATACACTTTGGAACTCTTAAATGTAGCTTAAAGACCTCCCAGAAGAGTTGAGGCTGTTAAAACCTGCAGAGTGAATGGACTGAGTTTATTTACTGCTACTCTAGCCATACTGACAAATCAAAGCACTTTACACTACAGCCACATTCACCCTGTCACACTCACTAACTCGCATTCAAACATCATGCACAGATCAGTGGGCAACTGGATCTGACCAATGGCGCATCGAGACGCGACAGGAGGAAGCTCTCATCAAACCACAACCTGTCAGATTCAAGTAATGTGAATGTTATTTAAAAGTTAATTTATTTCAGTCACTCAATTCACAAAGTGAAACATTATATACTTATTCACAAACCATTTTCAAGTCTTGATTTCTATATGATTATTTTTGCTGCTTATACATTATATCTAGGATTAGTGTATTACATCAGACCAGTTGAAAAACATATTTTAATTCAGAAATGTGGGTAAGCAGGTTTGTTTCCTGCTTCAATGCTGTTATTTTCAACAACACTATCAGGTGTTCTGGCATTTATTCATCATAGTCATGGAAATTTCTAAGAGTTATAGATGACTGGAGATAATACAGGACATTCCCGGAAGTAAACTTGCTATAGACACATTGCAATGTAAAGTCACACATGCTGCCCCCCAGCTGGAGGGCAAAAAACTGCTAGCCAACGATGACTACCATTAGATTTGGTTGTTAACATAGCACACTAAATCTTAAATGAACATGTGATATGTAAAAGAAAAGGGATGATTTGCTTTGTTACTGTCAGCACAGCTATAAAACCAGACAACAGGGTCCAATAGCGTCACATGTCGCAGGTAAGGGAAAGCAAGAGAGCGGGAAGTAATTCAGTCATGCTCGCATGACTTTGACAAATTAACACATAGATGAGCTGTGGAATTTGGTGTGTTTCAGTTCAATAAAAAATAAAAAAAGAGGGCAACCCAAACACCAACTCTCTGATATGTCATCAGTAGAGCAGGTGTTTAAATTAGTTAATCAACCACTGCTACTGTTCAGGTGATCACTTATTAATTGGAAAATAAACATCAAGCCTGAAAACATAAAACTGTAATGGAGTAAATGTTCTGTTCTTTGTGTCGGAAATGTGAATTCTACAGTGTTTTTCTGTGTAGAATTCACTTGTGAAGCTGTGGTCAGTCAGTTACTATGGCAACGTGTCCACACGTAACATAGTGGACACACGGTGCGAGAAAAAAATCAGAAGACGAGTGGTTTTGAGTTGTTCTTTGACAGTTTTCCTTCACTGCACTAAATTAATAACACATACATCTCCAGATTTCATTTTGTTAACGAAAATGTTCTACCGTGGAAACACAGCTACGGATGTCAAGTAAAAGGATCATCTTTTCGCCGTCCGTTGTTGTGCGGATGTTCAAAATGTCCGGATGTAAACAACATGCAACGTGTGCACTTCTAACGTTCATCCTCTGGTGTACCTGAAGGGATTATGTGTTTTCTCACCGCACCTTTATTGTTTATACCTTTCTATACATTAAGATTCTCATTACAAGACTTGAACCTAATTCGATATATCACCATTATTACTCCCTGTTGCTGGTGTCTCTTGACGCGGCTGCATCCCTGACATAAACTATCCGCCCGGATCCACGCCCTGGTTATAAATGGCTGCTGTTGGTCAGCGTGACATTCTGCTGCCGGTTCATCTGTCCCGATGGTCAGATATATACGACATCGTTCCTGTATCATAAATCCACATACACACACACACACATACACACACACAAACAAAGCAGCAGCCTCCACTGTCTTCTTGTATTCTGACGATTGATGTGCACCTTGTTGCTAAATGGCTGAGATAATTAAACCCTGCGCTCTCCTCCCCTTTGTTTATGAGTGTGTGTGGTGTGAGCCTCACTGAACACTCCTCTGGTGCATTGCAACACACACATACACATACATACACACACACACACACACACATACAACTATGCGTATTCACAGAAAATTGGAAGACACACGTCCACTTTGTCTCTCTCCCTCCTCTTCAGCACCATGCTAACACTATAAATCCTCACTCTCTGTCACCGATCACAGCTACACACACACTCACTCGCACACACAACCTCTCTTCCTCGGTGGAAAGCGAGAGCGCGGGGGACGGAGAGAGAGAAGGCACCTGCTGGTGCTGTAAAGCACTTGCACAAACGGCGTCTGTGTTCCGGAAGACTTCAATAAATGGGAAAATTATACAGTGCAGGCGGAGCGGTCGCCTTTCAGACGAAGGTGCTTCGCCTCGGCCACGCAGCTGATGGCCTCTCTGGAATGCACAAGTATTTTCAGTTAAGCTTCTTGTGTAAATGTATTAGCGCACTTGAATTAGGACAAAATTAACTTACAAGTAACTTTTCCACAAGAAACAGGAGCTTGTTTAAAGTAAATAACTCCTTAACATTGATGAAAATGTTCTACTTCCTGTGGTCGATTATTTCACGTACAACAAGACATTTTTCCCATGTAAGTGAAATAATCTGCCAGTGGTACTAGGACTTTTTCATCAATGTTAAGGAGTGATTGACTTAAAACAAGCTCTTACATTTTACTGAAACGTTCCTTGTAAGTTAGTTTTGAACTGAGATATTTGCAATAGAAACGCAACCAAAATTGCTTGGTATTTTACGAGTTTAAAAAGAACAAGGCCTTCAGCAGAATTTGAGAAGCAGAATTAGATACACAAAGTGGAAAATGACAACAAAATAATTCTCAATAGACAGATTTAAACAGAGAAAGATGAAGTATAAGAATAAAGTGCCTTGTAGGACTATTAGCACCAACTGAACTCCACGTTTTGTTTCACCAGAAACCAAAAAAATAACTTTTTTGGAAGTTTATGTGATGAACTGAGAAAAGGAGGAAACAACAGTGGACTGGAAAGAAAATGATAAATGGTCTTAATGTTTATTGCTTTACAACAACCAATCCCCCAAAAACTGGTATACATATCTATTCACCCTTTGCTGCCACTACATAAAGTCCAGTGAAGAGCTTCACAATTCACCAGACAAATGGTGAAATTTAATCTCAGTAAAAATCCAGCAGTTCTGCCCAAAAAAAACACTAAATCTGACCAAGTGTGTTTGCTGCAGTTTCTAGCACAAACATCTTAGGACGCTTGAAAGTGACTTTAACAAAATATCCCTCCTGCAGCTCTCCTGTATCGGACAACATTCCCTTACAAACTTTGTAAATATTCCAAAAATAAGAAACTCAGATAAAATCACGTGAATAAGTCTGTTCACATGAGCAGCTGTTAAAAAGGTCACTTGTAATCATCCACCAACTACTTCCTGTCGTCGTCTTTTTCGTTCGTTTTTCGGTAAATAGTTTTGGTGCTAGGATGAGGCCATTTTTCTGCCGTATCAATATCGGCTTATTTTTGAAAAACTGCAATGGAATCGCTTTTTTGCGTGATATGAGTCACATGATCGACAACCGGATGTTGCCACCGGTGCAAACCAATAAGTGGACGACATGAAGCAGTTGGAGGATGATGTTTTTTAATGACTTTTCGCACAAACAAACTTATTCACGTGTGATTTTGATTCCCTCTCTCATTTAACAGAACCACCAAAATTGCAAAATTGTGGGTTTTTCCAACATTAACAGAGTAACAACAAAGTCTTGAACACATTTGTAATGGAAACGCAGCCGCAGTTAAGTTCCGGACGTCTTTGCTCTCAACAACGGCGTAAATGAAGCTCAGAAATCCTGAGATATTGTAAATAAGACGAATCAGAGGACAAAGTGACCACATGCAATTGTCCCGCTATCAAACAGCCACAAACAAATATAGACAAAACAATATATCCTCTACAAGCACACAGAAAGAGGCAGGTAGGGGCCATAAAAGGCTCGCAGAGAGACTACAGATGACTCAAAATGCAGTTTAGTTCTTCTCCAGAGTGTGTGGGAGCCTGCACTGCTCCGACTGAAACACCGGGGACCTTTTTCATGTCTGTACTCAGGAGCCTCTTGTTTCATAATGACTCCCAAGATTAAAGGACAAAAAGGAACAGGCAGAAGGGAAGCTCAAACTCCAAACCGATGGCACTGAGCAGCCGCTCTGCATCTCTTCAGGTGGGACTTCCAGCTATGATGCTCGGCTACTTCCTCCCTGCCTCTACCCTGAGGCCAGTGTTTTTCATTTTTCTTTTTTTCTTTTTTTTTTTGCTGCACACGACGTCTGGCTTTTAGCACACATCGTTTCTCTCGTGCAAACACACAGCCTGATGAATAAGTAAGGCCCAGCCCGACTGGCTGGCTGCACTCCGAATTACAAAAAGCGCTCCACTTCATTTTCCACAACTTTCAAACGATTATTCCACAAAAACCTGAAAACACACACGGACTCGCCATTTTGTTTTCTGGTCCTTTTTATCGATTTCCACTGCTTTCATTAGCAGCTCAACCCCTGCCTTAAAGGAGCTATTCAGCAGTGTTTTATTTTATGTATTTAGTTGCTTATTTTTATAGAAATAAATCTACACTAGCGATAAAAACAAAGCGGGGTAATGAAGTATGGATTTCCACTGCAACATTTCATAAAATACAAAGTTTTTTTTAAAAGAAAGAAAGCACACTAAACAAAAAAAAAAAGCTGCTAATGTTGCTTTTGTTTTTATATGTAGGGGTGAGGCTAATGATTATTTAAGTCATCGGTTAACTTAAAGATTATTCTAACGAGTAATCGATTAATTGGGAAATTAATTTGCCACATTTTACAGTTTTCATTTTGTCAATTTAAACTTTTGCATCAAACTTTGGGAACATCAAAAGATGCAAACAAAATAAAATAAAAAGTAACTGGTGAAGCTAAAACTATGACACTTGAGTTTTGGCTCAAATATATTTATGTACAATTAAGGTTTTTTTTATTATAAATGCAAAATAAATGTACTTTTTGTGCATTATTGACCTACCTGCTAATTTGAGTATGTTCTGTCAGCCAATGTTTTTTATTGAGTCTTCATGCTTCAGTTAATAGTTTGATTACTGATTAGTTTACGATTATTTCAATAATCGATTAATCTCAATATATCCGATTCATCATTTCAGCCCTGATGACATGGCAAGAGATAATCAAAATAATCAGCTAGTTTTGGTGAAACCTATAATAGATTAGCAACATCTGATTGTTACAAAAGTTTGATTGTAGTGACTGGTAGGACCAGTTCCATTTTAAATCTGTCAGCTTACAAAAAAATTGTTCAGAAACTGAAATAGTTCTGTTTAAATGCGTCAAGTGACCAGCACAATGTGGTTTTTACAACATTTGACTCAAAATGATTGTTGAAAATCCTTTCAGCAATAATACAATCGAGACTGTCCAGTTTGCCCAAGTTATCTGAACAAACCACTAAATGCATTTTTATAAAAACACACTAAAGTACTGGACACTTTATGTCTTAGCTGATGTCTACAGCTATGGGAGAAAGAAAGCTGGTTTTTGGAGAAAGTGAATTTGTCTAGATTACACATCGACACAAATAATGATGCAAGTTTTTCACTTTAATACCGATACAGATTCCTGAGGTTCTGTACCGATATGATACAGGAGAATGGTGCTGAATTACCTGAAAACATTTGACACAAACAAACGAAACTGAAACACACACAAAAAAATGTTTGACTACATTGGTCAAACATGTAAAAAATAAACTGTAATAAACCTTCTTTCAAATCTTTCATTAAATACAAATAAGAATTCTAGATATAATGTAAAATAAATAAACCATGACATCGCTCAGAGTATAAAGAGTATAAATAAACTGAATAGATCCCTTATTATGGATCGTGCACATTGTCACCGATACCCAATTTAGAATTTTTTTCAATATCAGGACCGATACAGATATTGTTGTGAATTTATAGAGATAATAACTGTATCGGTCCTGATATTGTAAAAAAAATCTAGATCAATCTAATAAAATTTGATCCAGATTTATATATCGTATAGAAAACTCCAGTCGAGGTCTGAATAAATAAACTTTTAAAGCAGAAATTACCAGATGCAGTGAAACTCCTTTAAAAAAAAATAAATAAATATCCCTTTAAGGCAGCAACAAAACAGGCTGCCAATCAGATTCCAACTTCAGCTCCAACATCGCCCTATTGGGTACACAGCAATGTTTACCTACACTGCTAACATTGGGGGAACAGACATAATAGAAACTTACAAGTGCAACTGACGCCCCCAGCTCATGCTGCTCTGGCGGCAAGCCATATCCCCATATCGAGAATCGTCCCATAAGAAGGCAAAACAAAAATGCTGAACATAACGTGATGTCACGTGGGTATATATACTCTTCGTAACGAGTTTTATTGATTTGACAGAAAACTTTAGCTAACCGCTAACCCTAAACTCAGCTAACACTCCAGCCCGAACCCCAGGATCCCAAAATGTCCACTTGACTGTAATTTTACCTGAAAATCTTCGAAAGATGTGTGAAAACAAGCACGCGCGCGCGCCAACATCCAAACACGGAGGAAAAAACAAGCTCATATCTCTCTCTCTTTTTTTTCTTTTTTTTTTTCTTTTTTTTACTTCTTTGCTCCCGCAAACACCCCGCATTACACGCAAGCAGCCTTACCTGACGACTCGATGGAAGTAATCCTGAATCCCAAGAGGAGCCAGGTGACCCGGAGCAGAACTGGAGGAAAACGTGCAGAAATAATCCCACCTCTGACTCCGTCCTCTGATTCCAGACACAAAACTGCCTTAAAAGGATGAGAAGAAGAAGAAGAAGAAGAAGAAGAAGAAGAAGAAGAAGAAGAAGAAGAAGAAGAAGAAGAAGAAGAAGAAAAGCCTTTCTTTTCCTTTTTCCAAAAGGTCCAGGTTAGTATCTGTAGCGGATGAGCACAGTCTCAGCGGCAGCAGAGGGGGGAATAGGATCTTTTCTCCAAGATGCGGGAAAGCTGAAGTCCGCTCCAGTTAACCGCAGTTACGCACACTCTTCCCCCCCTCCAACCTCCTCTCGTCGTCCTCCTCCCCGCCAGTCCGCCCGCCCCCACCTCCAGCTCCGCCGCGCTCTCTCCTCCGCCTGTCCCGCGCCTCACTTCCAGGACGGAGGACGTGAGTCAGCGACCCGGCGCGCTCCCTCCGCGCTCCTCCAGGAGGTCCTCCCTCCTGGCCGGGATGTGGGGTGGAAGGAACGAAGGAAGGAGTCGCTCTACTTTTTTCTTCTTCTCCTTCCAAAAATAACTTCCAATCTGTGATGTGGAATCCGCGACGAACACGTTTAAAGTGTGTGCATGTGTTGTTTCCAAAGTTTTTATATTATTATTATTATTATTATTATTAATGCACTTTAATCTTTGATAATCACCTGACAGTTGTGTGGAAAATCTGATTTATTCTTCCTTATATGCCGATGCAGTGACCATCATAGTTTGCGATCAGCTTGGGTGTACAGTGCAGGTGGAGTTTGCAGCAATATTTGCAAAGAATATTTTCCTTCTGGGGAAAAAATGTCCGATGTTCAATCAACCAATCAGATCATGCATAGACATTTCAGCTCTGGAAAGCTATTAATAACTTCAGAATATTTAATAGTATTTTATCCATTTGCGTTCTAGACTTCTCCGCTCCTCTAATGCGTCCCTCAGGGGTCAACAAGGAGGAGGAGGAGGAGGTGGGGGGGCTCCCGGCTCAGTCACTGGATGTTGTCCCGTTTTGTCCACAAAATGCCAAAAATCTTCCCTCCCAAAAAAAAAAAGAAAACCCAAAATAAAAACAAGTCCACCTGGAACGAGTTCCGCTAGATAATTCTCCTGTCGGCGCAGGGAAAGAGATGCGCAAAAGCCCAGAGCCGCTTCTTTTAGGACTGTCCTCAGACAGATGGGAGGAAAGAGAGAGAGAGAGAGAGAGAGAGAGAGAGAGAGAGAGAGAGAGAGAGATCTGCTTCCTTTAAGCTACAAAGTGAGGGGGAAAATGGCTCAAAAAAATTTTACGAATTCTATCTAAATCTTTGGAAAAAAAAAATTTCCTTCCCCTTTCAAAAAGTGCAGAGTCGTCGCTTAAAACGGAACCAAATAACCTTCCTCCCATGATGCTCCGGCGCTCGGAGCGGAGCGGAGGCAGGATAGTTCCCCTCTGCCTCCTGAACCAGAGGAACTGTTGATGTTGTCTGAGACAGACAGACAGAGACCGGAATGGACCGGAACCAGCATCCAGCAGCCACTGAGCACGGGCGCTGTTCTTTCAGCACCACACACGCACACACACACACACGCTCACACCCACACAGTCTGAAACACACTCACTCTATTTAACTGCTGGAGTTTCCATCTTTTCGTCCACTTTAACTACTCTGTATTTACAACAACAATAATAAATAACATTATTGTCATTATTTGAAGAAAGGAACATATGTAGAGAAAAAAAATCAGTTAAGCTAAGGAGAGAAATGGGAAGGAAGAGGAGAAAGATAAGAAAAGTGCGGAGATAGCAGAAGCACCGTCTGCTGCTTCTACAGCCGCTTTTGATGCACTATGTCGCCCCCTTCTGGTCATGGGAAGAACTTATAGAGAAATGGGAAAAATGAAGAACCAGAAGTGGAGGTAAATGGGGGTGAAAGAAAGGTTGATAGAAGACTGCAAAACTTCCTACGCTAATTTATTCCACAGTGAAACTCAGTCGGAATGCCTTAAGAAATGTCTATGGAAGGCACAGTTTGACATTTTGAAGATAAATTTGTTTAGTGAAAACAAGGCAGTTTTGGAGGAAAAAAAATGTGTTTTTCAAAAAAAAAAAATTGTTTCAGCACTAGAATGAGGTGGATTTTTAGGGGGATTTTTATTGAAATTGGTTTATTTTGCAAAACTGCTATGAGAAACACTTTTTTTGCATCACACAAATCACTTGATCAACAACCGGATGTTGCCGCTGGCGCAAACCACGAAGAAGAAGACAGGAAGTAGTGGAAGGATTATTTAATCAAATCGCAAAATTGTGAAATTGTGTGTGTTTATGACAACATTTTGTGCACATTTGTAATAGAAGCTAGCTAGTTAGCTTGAAAAAAAAATTGAGGGGCTCCAAAGTTTGTTGTGGTTCATGGTGAAGTCGTCTGTCAACAAGTGGATTGTGCACTAAAAAAAATGGAACTTCAACTTTAGACATTAAATTTGTTAAATTTACTTTATTTAAGATAACTTGAATTTTATATATTTATATATCTTCTTGGATATACTTAATCTGACTACTTGTAGCAAATCCATCCATCCATCCATCCATTTTCTTTACACCCTTGTCCCTAATGGGGTCGGGAGGGTTTGCTGGTGTCTATCTCCAGCTAACGTTCCGGGCGAGAGGCAGGGTCACCCTGGACAGGTCGTCAGTCTGTCGCAGGGCAACTTGTAGCAAATCAACTTTTCTTAAAAGTTGGATCAATCGTTTTCTTTTTTCAAAGTGAGGAAGAAGAAATAATGATACACAACTTTCAGTTTTTGGGAGGGGGGCATTTTGAGGAGTGAAGTTCATATGTTTTTCCGCCTTTTACTCTGATATCCCCAATAAAATCCAAGAGTCCCTCTTAAAAATATCTAATAAAAAAGATTATCTGTCTGTCTACTGCTCCCGGTTTTTCTGTTGTTGGGGTCCGACAGGTTTGGGTGAATTTGCTTCCAGGGAACATGATTAAAATCATCAGTGTGTATTCTCAGAATCAGACGGCGTTGCACAGCGCTGTGGATAAATGGTAACAGAACATTTGTCCCTAATTTGAAAGACAAACATCGCTGCGTTCAGCTCTTTAGCCCCGACCGGCTCTGCTCTTTTCCTTCACTTACTGTGATCAGATATCATGCTGTTCATGGAGTTAAAACAACAGTTTTCTCTCTGATAATTATCCCGTCTCATTGACCAATCAAGCTGCTGCTCGGCACTGTAAAAAAAACAACTTTGTTATTGTCAGAATTGGCCTTTTAGCGCAGGATGCTAACCTGGTATTAACCTGTGAGTGCTTTGTGGACAGCTAGATAATGGAATCCCTTGCAGGAGGTTTTGTTTTCACTCTTTATGCTGCCATCATTCGTTCTTGTTATTTTTGATTAATTCCTGCAATCTTTATCCCATTTCGCTTTGAAAATTAGTAAACTGTGTGAGCTGTAACAAAAAAGTGCAATCTGGGGAAACAGCTGAAAAAAAGAGAGTGCCTTTTAGGCTAATTCTGGCACTTTTACAATGTGCTTTTAATGCCAGCTACGCCTACCCTATGAATTAACATCAATACTTTAGTTTCAGATTCCCTCTTGATTTTTTTTGTTTGTATTATTTTAGTGTTGTAGTTTATCAACTCTGCCTCAAAAAATATTTGTTTTGAGTTTCTCTGAAATTATATTTTTTGCATTTTATTTAGGAAAAAATGCACACATTTGTTTCATTCCATTGTTTCTGTTTACGAAATACCTTAACATATTTAGATGGTAAACATGTGTAAACTGTGTCCATATTCTGTTTATATATCGAGGAAATAATTCAAAGACAACAAAGCACAAAAACACCTAAATGTCAGCCGTTTTGATGATTTATCAAACAACAATTAAAAAGTATCGGTATCGGTGATACTGCCCTGTATTTACTTGGTGAAGGATCGATACCAAAATAGTATCGCCCGATATATTTTATGGATATAAATTGATAAAATTATTTTTTTAAAAAAGATGCAAGACACTGTACTTAATTTCATATTGTCAATTATTTAGTGAACAGAGAAACATGCTGAAAATTAGATTTTTAGACCTTTATAAGATTGGTGGATAAGATCTGCTTCACCTGTAACCATCGGACGATTGCAGATCCCTTAAGGAAATCGGAGCTGATTTATCAGTGTAGCCCGACTGAAAATACCTTTTATCTGTTTATGGCCTTCCCTTGTATTTGTTAAAGTGTATTTGCAGTGACAGTGCAATGCTTTACCTTTTCACACACATTTTAATCCTACTTCAATAATGTCTCTCTCGAACATTTTTCAAGCACCGTTTAGTTCTGTTAGGAGACTACTGGTACTGATGGGTGACTTTTGGAGACCGTATCAGGCTGAGACGCTGAGGAACAGATGGCCAGCGAGATGTTTAGGATCACTGGCAGTCCTTCCTGCCCTTTCCCTCACCCTGGTGTCATGCAGCTCCTAGGTGGAAGGCAGCAGACAGCCAATAAACCACTCAGTGGTGCAGAAAATGTGCTGGACCTTGTCCCTCTTGTCTGCGGAAGGAGAGGCGGTCTGTATTAAGTTGTGTGGTAGGGAAAATATGCTGTCAGTCAGTGACGTCTAAACAAGAAAAGCGCTCAGTTATGCAATGAGTTATTTCACCCAGAAGATGCAAGTTTGTGAACCGAAAGTCAGAATGTGCTCGTTATCTACAGTAGCTGAACTGCTAATGAAGGGAAATGTAGCTAGCTATTCAATTAGCCGTATTTAGAGCTTATTCTGCAAAAACATTCCAGGCATAAACAAACCCCTTGAGTGTCTGAAAAACTGAATATGTTTTATGAAATGGATAAAGTTCCAGGTGCTACATGGCATCCTCCTCAAGAGCTGCAGTTTTCTGAGCTTCTGACAAACAGCCTTCCCTATAACTCCCCCACTCAGCTCCTTCAGACTAGCCAGGAGCAATTAGCAATGTTCAGAACTGCACATCTGCTGAGCTCATTATAGGAGCTGCTTCTCAGTGAAATGCTGGTAAAAACATTTTTAAAGGGTTAATAGAGGGCTTCCTGAAGGCGGAGTTTCAGAAAGACAAGGAGCTGGGTCACATTTCTAAAAATCTGATCTCTGTTATTCAGACCGTCATGAAAAGATCAGATATCGGAAGCATTAAGACCAAAAACCAAAGAAAAAACTCAGATTTGGGTCACTTCAGCCCGCAGTGTGAACGTAACATTTTGTCAACTAAAATCCTGATCTCAGGGGAACTGAAGCTGCTCTGGGATTCAGACAGAAATCAGCTCCAAGCGCTAACACTCGCTAAAAGTAGACGGCTCCATCGGAGACTCCTCCAAGGAGCCATTTGCAGACTCAGACAATATCTTTGGTCCACTTTCAAACATAAATGTGGGTGCATCAGTTTGCCTTTAGCAACAGTATCAGGGAACCATCTGGGGCCTTAAAAAAATATAACACCACATTAACGCGGAGCCTGAAAGGAAGACAGGAATGAACCTTAAACATAGCACCAGGGGCCCCTCTCTGTCCTGAGTCGTGAGGGTAATTCATTCCTCCGGTTGCCCTCCACGAGTCAGGAGATTTGGTTTTCATTTCATTATCTGTCCTGACGCTACGCATGGCATGCCATTTGCTTTAGCCTGAGGGAGGATGAACATAGAAAAAAAAAAGGAGAGATTTGGATGAATTCCCAGAGTGAGCAAAATGGCTCGCAGAGAAGACGCAGCGCTTCCAGCAAGAGAGAGCGCGGTCGTGATTCAACAGGCGCCACCGCTCACCGCTTGTTTCCGATCTTAAAACACGGGTTCAGGTCTTTTCCCGTCGCTTCCGCTGTTTGCTCGTTGGAGCGGGCCTGAGTCAGCGTAGCTTCGTTAGTTGGCTGTGCTCCGTTTGGTGTGAGCTGCTGAGAGGGCGGGGAGCATTTCAGTTGTCCAGGTCAGGGGTGTGAGTCTGAGTATCATCGGCGTTGGTTGGTTTAAACATCTCAGGAGTGAAGATAAATAATATTCAGCGACAGATGGATGCAGTGGGGAACGGCTCTTGAGGAGAAAAACAGGGTTTGGCCAAAAAAAAGAGGTGGCAACCAACATTTTACTTCTCAAAGAACACAGATTTCCTGAGTTTTGTGAGGATTTATACCCATTTCACTGGATTCACTGATTAGGATTAGAAATGATTACTGCGGGTGATCATTTCTTGTTTACTTCGTAAAAGACCTTCTTCCACTATTAAGGTCAAATTAAGTTTGTTGTTGAGCAGCTCTCTGTGCAGGTAAAGACAATCGAGATGTCAGATGTGTTTCAGTTTTGAGTTTTCTCCTTTCTTGTGTGCAGGAGCAGCTCAATAGTTCAGAACTGCCTTTAAGGCATTTCTTGTGGTAGATGTGTTGGACAGCCTGCACACCAGTTGGCCATCTGCAATATTTTACAACACTTTTTTAGGTTTAAACTGAAGCAAATTTTGATTTGGCAGTTTGTTTAAATGATGCAAACTACGCTCGCTTACAGTATGGATCAGTAAACATCTGAAACGTCCTCTTGTTAGGCTGCGGTCTGAAAGAGGATCCAGCCGGGAGAAGTTTGATTTCTCTACTGAAGGCTTTAGAGGTTGAGACTCAAAATTAAACTCAATCTGCGATATTTCCCTCTGCGCCCTGAAATCAATAGAAACATTGAGGCGATGGACAGCGGGGAAAGCTAGTAAAAACACAGGCCAACATCAAACCAATTTAAATCCCAAGTGAACAAGCAGATGCTCCAGGTGACAGAGTGTGGAGATGTGTTTGGTGTATCAAACCAAACACACAATTTTAATTCTGTGGGAAACTAAATACAGAATGAACAACCAATCAGGATGGATGCTGTCTGACACTGGATGTGTTTCCATTACAAATTTGCGCACAAATATTTGCCAATATTCTAATGAGGTCGAAACAAAACACAATTTTGCAATTGTGGTGTTTCCATTAAAAAAGCTAAATTAAAATCATTAGTGAATAAGTTTGTTCACGGGATAAGTCATTAAAAGTCATGGCAGCGGCAGATGTAAACAGTTACATTATATATATTCATAATTCAGCCATTTAGCTAACGCTCATCTTCTATCAGCCAATCAGAGGAGACGACAGGGTCCTGTTAGGCATCAGGAGCGATTATGGATGTGGCTTTTTGGGGAAATTGTAGTCTGTGATTTTATGGAAAAGCTATGGATTCAACATGTTGGAATGACAAAACGTTTTATGAACTGTGTCGTCTTCCTGTCATATTCTTTGTTGTTTCTGCCAGTAGTAACATCTGGCTGTTCATCACGGGCCTCATCTGACAAAAAAAATGTCAATATGGCTGAAAAACCGCCTCATCCTAGTGCAAAAACTTTTTCATCGAAAACTGAGTTTTGTTTTGTTTTTTTCAAAATTGCCACATTTCGATTAAGCAAAATTCTTTTCGCAAATTCAATTCGCACAGTTTTACGGTCAATGGAAACCAACTGTTTAGGTCTAGTCCAAACATACAAGAGGGAAAACAAATATGTTTTATGTGCTTTGACCTTTCATTCACATGAAAACCGTTTACGATCACCAATAGCAATTATTTATACAAACTCCAACCAGAGTCAAGATTTCAGAAACCTCCATGTTTGTGTTTGCATGTGTTCATAGGAAAACAGAGATTTGGGGTTCTGCACATTACATGACAAAACAGCAAAAGCAGAAGAAATCTGTAAGGATTCAAATTTTTCTCAGGATAATCTGATCTCAAAATTTTGCCTCTGATACGTATGAAGATTCATTGCCTGTGTTTAACACCACTTTTTACTCTTTTTAAAACTTTTATTACTCTACTATAAAGCTTTATTTTAGTTTTTTTCAGTATCTTGGGTAAACCTGGTTTTAGGCATTTCCTTTTCACTGCTGTGAGATTATTTTTCCAATGAATTCTGTTCTTTTCTGCACTAAGAAGCAAAACTTTCGTCTGGACGTTTCTTATTGTTCCGGCGATCGCAGCTCAATGATCACCAGGGAGAGCTGAGCTGTGCTGCGTTCAGGTTCGTCATGTTAAAATCATCGTTAAAGTCAGGAAATTAACATCAGTCATAAAGGTGCTCATTAAAACCCGTTCAGGCGCCATTCCGTACACAAACCCTCACGTCCCTTAATGGCGCTCGGTTCCTCACAGACGTCCTGCTGTGACGAGCCGCAACAAGACACGTTTTACAGGATTCTGTTCAGCTGGATGTGTAACAATACAGCTGCAGGCAGACTTCCTCCAACTCTTTGACACGACATAAATAAATCAAACTGAGTGACAGCTCACTTTCAGCTGAATGCAACAGGAAGAGCAGCAAAGGTTAAAAATACATTGTTTTTTGTTTATGTGTGGTAATTTAAAAAAAATACAGATTTTTATGTATTTTCTTTTTCTCCACAATACAGATTTCTTCAGTTTTTGCGCCTACATATTTCAGATAATTCAATAAACTTTAATATCAGTGTAAAATTGTATAAAAAACAACAACACAGATTTTGAGATGAAACTCAGAAATTTTCTAGTAAAAAACAAGGAAATTTCTGAGCTTGAAAAGTAAAAAATTGACTTGAGATTAATTTAACAAACTTTCGTGAACAAACTTGGAGGTTTTTGAGTTTCTAAAGTCAGAAGTGAGATGACTATGAAGGTCTTACAGTTACCATGCTGAAATTAAAATGTACTTTTTGATTTTTCATATTTAACTGTTCAATCGCTCAGTTACATAAAGCCAGATGGTTTATATCGTTTTCCTTCCCTAATAAACATATTCATATTTTGGAAAATGCCTTTTGTGTTTAGTTAGATTATTTTTATGGTTATGAAACAACCATATGTGGGATTATGTGGGATTACTGAAAACAAATTATTTTCTGTCTTAAACAGCTCTTTCAAGATAAAACCACTTTCCACTTTAAGTTGTCTAGATTTATCTTAGAATGAGGAAGAGCAAAATAATGACAGTCTGGATTTATCGGTCAGCCTTCTGTTTCCGTCTGTCCACAAATTATTCTAATTAGATTCTGAGATAGTTTTCCAATTAGCAAAGAGGGGAAAAATTAGCATGAAATAAGGGATAGTGGATGATGAGAATTTGGAGTGATTGGAGGACCAAATGATGATTTTAGCTTAAAAAAAAAAAAGAACGACTGGTTAACAAAACTAAGAACTAAGAAAACAGAAGCAGGTTAAAGGATTACCAGTGAGATGCTCAAATGTTTTCTCCATTACTGGCTCCTTTTCCCTGCAGCTGTGTGTCCCATTAGCCGCTCCATCTCTACATCCAGAACGCCACGGAAACCAGCTGACAACTCAGACTGTGCAACAGAAACATGAGTGGCTAATAGAGCGGCTGCATTATGCAGCCTGTAGCAGATACGTCTCCATGGTGTGTATTTACAGAACGTAATAAATGTGACAGACTGCTGGAGCATTCGGGTTAGCAATATTTGGCTCTTTACACATGTGAGAAAACAGAACAGATGTGGATTAACAACCCAAACTGGGCAGAATCTGTAAAAGGTTGATGCTCTGAACTCACAAACTGACTTTAAAATGTCTGGTTTATGCTTGAACTAAATTGTTTTGTGAACTTTTTAAAACTGCTGTCATTTTTTTATTTTGTCACTTTGGATGTTGTCGGCCAGATCAATAAGTTTTTTTTTTCCTTTGGTAAAAAAACAACCCATAAGTCATTTCTCCTTCTGGTGTTAAACCAGCACATTTGTTTTGGTTCTGTTTACCCAGAATGCCATGCGCTATAGAGGAAGTCTTAAGGATATTGTATTTTTTATATATATATTTATTTATGATTTTTCAAGATTAAACAGCCAAGATAGAAGAAGAAACATAAAGAAAAAAACAACAAAAAGTAAACAAAAGCAACAAAAACAAAAATCAACAAGACAGAACAGTCAAAACACTGTCAGCTAACTGAAGGTCTGATAAGAAGATCAAATAAGTGCACATCAGACCGTAGAGTGTTATCAAGCATGAGACAGAGTCCAAGCGAACAACAGACATTTCTGGAGACATTGTATCAAACAGCTCACCATCGAATATGGAATATCAATAAAAGGTGAAAACAATAAATTATAATCACAGTAAAAATAATAACAAAGAAAAGGTAAATGAATAAAATAAATTAAAGAAAATACAGGTCCAGATGAACACGACAGTCATTTTAGCCCATTATTTTGTATGTATCTATTGAAAGGACCCTAAACATCAAGGAACTTCTGATGATTGTCAGACAAAGAGTATCAAATTTCCTCAAGATAGATACAGGACACCATATCATTAAGCCATTTCTTAAAACAAGGCGGGGTAGAGGATTTCCATTCCCGCAGAATAACCCGTTTTTCTACCACTAAACCAAACATTAGTGACTGTTGTAGAGACATGGGAAGAGTAAGAGAGGATTTAGAGCAACCCAAAATTACCAAATGCCTATCCGGACATAGAAGCTTACCATAAGCGTTGCTATAAAATTCAAATATCCTACACCAGAAGTCCAGAAGTTTAGGGCAAGAGCAAAACAGATGACCCAAAGTCCCATCATCTAATTTACATTTGTCGCATTTTGGTGAGACGCAGGGAAATAGCTTATTAAGTTTAGTTTTAGAAAAGTGCAGCCGATGGATAACTTTGAATCGAATAAGTTGCAGTCTAGAATTAATAGAACAGGTTTTGATTCTCGAAAGACACAAATCCCATTGCTCATCTGAAATCTCACCTAGTGCATCAGAAGCCCAGGCCTCTTTTATATGCCTAGTAGATGGGGATGAACTGAAAAGCTTAACAAACTGAAAAATTATGTTTTTAGAGGTAGGGGGCTTTTTTTATAAGCTCATAGAAACTATGCTGTACCGGTAAGGTTTCATAGTGGGGGAAGTGCTGTTTGACAAAATTCCAAGCTTCCAAGTACCTGAAAAAATGGCTAGAAGGAAGACCGAATTTTGATTGGAGTTGCGTGAAGGAAGCAAAGTGATTATTAATGTATAAATCCTTAACAGCAGCTTTGCCCTTATTTAACCAGTGCTTTAAAAACTAAATCCATATTGCCTGGCTTAAATGCTGAGATCTGACAAATCGGAGCATAGATGGAAAAACCAGGGAGATTCAGGACATTCTTTATCTGCTTCAGAATCCTGAATGAATTTTTTAGGATAAAATTATCCTTCAGGAACTGAAAAGACAAAGAAAGATTGGAAAACAATACTACAGCTAAGGAGGAAGTAGTAAGTTCTAAGGATGCAAGGTTTTCATTCAACGGGCATTTGGGTAATAACGCGTCAACCACCTCACCTCTCGAATAGAGATGAGTCCAGAAAACCCAGGATCTGGCATTACACGCCCAGTAATAATATCAAAAAACAGGAAGGCCCAGACCACCCTCAGCAGTAGGTTTCTATAGGTGAGACTTTGATATTCAAGGATGTTTACCAGCCCAAACAAAAGGGATTATAATGGAATCTATCATCTTAAAAAAGGAAGCAGTGAGGTAAATGGGTATATTTTGAAAAAGATAGGTAAATTTCGGGAGGACCACCATCTTGACAACATTGACGCGACCAATCAATGAAAGAGGAAGGAGCCTCCACATGTCGACCATAGATTTAAGTTTGTTGATTAAATCCAGAAAGTTAGCCAGAGGTGCAGCTAAGCGGCCTTAAGGATATTGTAGACAGGAAAAAAGGAGAGATACATTTCTACCAAGAAAAAGTAAAAAAAATCTGAAATTTTCAGATCTCAGAAATTTTCTGTAAAAAAAAAAAAAAAAACATTGGAAATTTGAGTTTGAAAAGTCAAAAAAATTGTTTGAAAAAAAATTCTAATTTTGAGATTAATCTACAATTTTCAAGAAAATACCAGAATATTTCTGAGTTTGAAAACTTTAATTAGTTTGAAAAAAAACAAATTAATTAAATTTGCAAATTAATTTTAAAAAATTTCAAAAAAAACCTTGTACAATTCTGAGTTTGAAAAGTAAAAAAAAAAAAAAATTGAAAGAATCTCAAAGTTGGAGATTAATCAAGCTCAGAAAATTTCCAAAACTCAAGATTTTTTTTACTTTTAAAACTGAGATTTCAGCATTTTTTCAAGAAAATAGTTTTTTGGCAAAACTTTATTCCTTTTTTTCCCATCCACATGGCCTCCAACAAAGAGGCAGATATTAATTCAGTCAAAACACAAAGAAACCAGGTAAAGTGTGTGTTTGTCCAAAGTGTGTGTTTGTGTTGGTTTGGTGTTTTTTGATCTTGGCGGTAAACAGAGTGGTGATGAGGGTGGTTGTTAACCAGATGAAAACCCTGAACCACCTGCACCGGCTCCCATCTGCGGCTTAGCGCTGAACTTCCTCCGGGTTTCTACGCCTCAGAGACGTTTGTCTGATCTATATGTGATTGTTGTTATCAACCATAAAAAACATCTGCTGGATGTTGCTCACACTTCATTTCCTGTGATGTGTTTGAGTCGTCTTGAGAGCTAGTCTTTCCAGAGGGAAATCCCCAGACTGATGGATGCTTCTTGAACAACTGAATTCATCTTCTTAACTTCCGTTACATTCTGATAACGTGAAGGTAAATCTACCTGGGGAGGTCTGAGCTTTGGCCAGCTTCCATGTGAGCCTTACTCTGATTGCGTCGTCAAATGATGAAACAGTCTGAAAATTCAGGATCAAAACTAGAAGATGGCTTAGTTCTTTGCAAGGGACTAAACTATTTGCAATTTTTTGATGACTCTCTTGCTAGCTGCACATTTAGTTTAATAAACTATTTATTTCGGAGCTAATCATTAGTTTGTTTAGCTTGTTAAGTAAATATTTAGTGTGGAGCCAAACACCTTGCTAGCTAAGAAATGTGTTGAAAGTTTAAAATTTTGTTAAGCTAAATAGGGACATGCTAAATATTGAGCTTGCTAACCAAATATTTATTCTGGAGCTAAATGCTTAGCTTCTTAACTAAATATTTAGTTTGACTCAAAATATTTCTGTGCCAAGCTAAATATCTAGCTAGCTAAAAAAATTGTTTGAAGCTGAACATTTGGTTAGCATGCTCAACATTTAGACTCAAGCTAAGTATTGAGCTTACTAACTAAATATCTAGTTAGGAGGTAATTAGTTTGCTTACTAAATATTTAATTTGGAGCTAAATATTTCTCTTACCATTTAGCTTGGAGCTAATATTTAGTTTGTGAGCTAAGCATTAGCTTGCTAATTAGATATAGCCTGAGACTGACATTTAGAAATGAATGGATAACATGGCCAAAATATGACTTTGAATGAATGAGGCCCCGTTTTCTTTCCTCTAATGACTAAATAATGATAACGGCTAAATAATCCAAATTATTGCTATAAATTTTGGACCGTCTAACTTTACAAATGGCTCCCCATAGAACCACACATCCTTTTTTGCTTACACGTCACAGTCATTTGCTACTATCCATCGGTCTGTCGCATAATTTGGCAGTGAAAAAAAAATGCAACCAGTCCTCACATCAGAGCAGAGCCATATGTCCAGGCGGCCATGATGAATATAGGAGCTGACAGATGATTAGACAGCTGATTAGCTGTACCCTGAAACACTGCGGCTTTCTGTGTGTGTGTACGTATGTGTGCAGGTTGTGTACCGATCTTGTGTGCGAGTGTGCGTGGGATGGTGTGTGAACATCCATCTGTGTGTGCTCCCACTGTAGTCAACAGCTGACAGAGAGAAAAAAAAATCAGTCATTTCAGACAAAGATTTTTCCTTCACCTTCTTCATTAACACGCAGTTATCCAATCACCTACGAATCTGTGTGTCGCCTACGTTTTCATTAATACTGTTATGAAAAGAAGTCTTGGAGAACACGATTCAATCTGAGCACTGCAGACGACGCAAAACAAACACAACCTGGTGTCAGGAAGCAAAGGTACTGCAACAGACACCATCACCAAATGAAGACTTCTCAAATAAACTCGTTTTCTTTGACAGATCATTACCACAAAATCACAGAATTAACACTTAACATCCCTTTATATTTGTTTAAAATTGATTTTCCTTGCATCTCTAAGAGGAGCAGCATAGATACATACTTAAATTTATGTGCTTTTTTTAAATATATTGCTACATGGCTCTATAGTCTGGATGCCTAATCTCAGAGTAAAGCTAAAAAACTAGAGTTAGTAGTCAGACAGCTGAGTTTAACAACTTTAGGAACAAAAAAAGTTTCAACATACAGCTACATAATTGAAGAAAAGCACCAATTAACTATGTATTTAAAGAAATGATGTCCTCAAACAACCAGGTACAGCGAATTACATGATAAAATGTTAAATGTTTTTCCTTTGTAGACGTTGCAATGTTGCATCCCAGAGTAGCTTTGCTAAGGTGCCACACTTTTAGACTTCAAAGACGTTTGTGACCCAAAGCCTCCTAGTGCCAATCGGATCATTTTGAACAATTTGACTGGCCTTCCCTCAGTGTACGCCACCAAAGTAGATTTGAGCGAACTACCAATTTTTAACAGCTGCAGCTTCTCATGAGGTGGCCGTCTTTAAAAACGTTGCTCCCTGAAGGGGGGGCGCGAGTTTCCGCTGTGTGTGCTGCTGGGAGAGAACAAACTGTTCAGCTTTACCTGCGTTTAATAACACGTGGACTGTTACTCTGATGGGATTTCACACCATTTGAGAGACACCAGATTGGGCTTTGAGATGCTAATGAGTTGGAGTGTTCTGCATGTAGTTTGGAGACGTTTTTTCTGTCAATTTATTTGAAATAATTCTGGAAAAACCCTAAGATGAAAATGTTCTTGGTGTGCTTTATTATTGCCCTCCTAATGGTCAGCGCTGAGGTGAGTCATTTAAAAAGGTAACTGGTTACACTTACAACTTACTCAATTATTTCAGTTGCTTCAACAAAGTGGTGCAACAATTTGCATTGTTACTTTTCAATTACGTCCTTTTGGATCTGTCAGATAGGTGGCGCTGTAATTTCAAATCACTACCCGATAAAAGATTACATTTATATGTTTTGGTTTTTAATGGATTTTTTTTGGCTCTAATGTTCTTTATTTCACAGTCGACTGACAGGAAAGAGGGCTGTAAGAGAAGAGGAAGATGTGTGGCAAAGGCCAACATGCCATGACTTGAACTTCATAGTTTGACTTCGTAATTTATTCCTTGAAATTGGGCCTCTGTCGCTTTAAGAAACTCCTGCTCTTTTTGAAACTCTGCCTTCAGGAAGTCATCACAACGTCGCTCCTCTACTAACCCTTTAAGATTTTTTCCAGCATTTCACTGAGAAGTAGCTCCTATAATGAGCTCAGCAGATGCTCAGTTCCACCAGGTGTTTGCTAATTGCTGCTGGCTAGTCTGAAGGAGCTGAGTGGGGAAGGGCTGCTCTGTGAGGCGGAAGGTTGGAAACTGCAGCGCCAAGGAGGAGCTACGTCTCGAAGGCAGAGCTAGGTCCACCCAGGTGTTTTATACAGCTGAATGGTTGCCATGGAAATTAAAGGATTCCTCCAAAACTACAGGTATGTGTTTGATGAGGGAATAACATAGCATGATGCAAAGCTCAAAAAAACTTGATTTTACATCCTGTCCCTTTAATCCAAACTTTCACTTTGGCTCTGTAAGCTTTGCATCCGTTTGTTTGGCAGACAGAGACGTGTCCAATCCAATCCCGCTCATAAATTCTAACCTACACACAGACTAGTCCGATATGCAATAGCCACTGGTAAACAGAGTCAATCTGGTTGGTTGAGAGAAATCTAAACAAAATTGTCAGCATGAGTTTGGTGTGTCCTTTCAGGAAGCTTACAAACCCTAGTCATCAGCATCGTCATTCAATCCAACAGATTTCACCTGCTCAAAACTCTATCATCATATTTATAGCTGACCCGAAAAGAATCGCATGAAACACATTCATGGGATTTGTGCTGGCAATCAACAAGCACTAAATATTCAGCCGCATGGCATTACATCTAGTCTCTAGTCATGTATTTAATCTCCCAAGCTACTTTTATTGAGTTTTATCTGGGAACTATTGTCTGTCTACCAGACTTCACCCACTAACTGCCTCCTACGCACAAGGAAGCATTTATCTCCTGAATAGAAGAAGATTGTAAATGTACCCTGAGTTGTGTTTTAATGTTACCCAGCTAAGAGTTCCTAGAAGTAAAAGAGGGGGAACATATGCCTGTTAGGATGTGCCGACATATTTTTGTGTACATTAACAAGCTCCTACACTTGTCGAAGCATTACTTTGTACGTCTCAGTGGGAAATATATCTTTCTCCAGTATCCCACTCACTTGGACTTCCTACTGCTTTGCATGCCATTTTTTCCCTTGTATATGTGCAATTGCACTTGGACAGGAGACTGTATGATCCTGGCATGCTCTGGCAGGCATGTCGCCGCTCACAGGGACTCTACGTCTCTCTATTGGTCCTTCTCTCTCTCACTCTCCCGCGCGCTCTCTGCATGTCCCTGGCATGCGCAGGCGGAGGCGTCACTTCTGATTTGCTTAGGGGGGCATGATGGTGCCACTGTGCACATGTGTTAGTTTTTAGTGTCTGTGTGCATTTAGGGATTTTTTTTTTCTTTGTTGTTGTGTTTGAGCCATTTAGGATAGGTGTTGGAACACCTTTCCTCCCCCTCACGCCTGCCCTCTCTTCTGCTTTGGCTTTTGGCCAAATCAAGTTCATGAGAATAGTGGAACATATGCTAGGCTCCAAGGCAGCAGAGCAGACAGCCATAATCTACTGGACACAGTGTACCTCACTGTTGTTCTCTCCATAGCATCATGTTTGAGACACAAGTTCCTTGACTCAGCACACAGAGAACTGTGCCGTTATCTAAGGCTTGTGTTCTTACTAGATCGTGTATGAAAAATTGGCAGGAATTTACAGTTAAGATATCAGATTGAAGGGTATAAAGCGCCTTAGATGTACTTCATAGACCATCCGTTCTATGAAGTACATCTATTTTATAGTGTCTCAACAAACCAGATAATGACATTGCCGATCAACGAAAGCAGCCTACTGTCCGTCACGTCTCTTGTGCGCAATACACGGCTTGCTCTGGATTGTACCAACCCTGAAGTGGTTACGACCTGCTGATAAAGACGAATCTGGCAAGGGCCGACTGCGGAAGAACTGGTTTGAGTCACACCTATGGAGAAAGAAGGGCTCCTGTGCTGTGTGGTAGATTCAAACTTTGCCAAGTCTGATGGTAGGGGCGCTAATGCAGTCATCCACAGGCCTACCATGATTTTGAGTTAAAAAAAAAAAATAGTTTTAAGTTTGTAGAAAATTTGAAAATAAATTTTTTTGGAAGAATGTTCCAAAACAAAATTCTTCCAAATGTTTTTGGAAGAATATGTTGATTTCTGACTTGTTCTTTAACAGTTTTTCTGTTATTTTCCCTTCGCAGTGGCGCACTGCACTACATTAACAACACCTACATCTTCAGGTTTCATTTTGTTAACAGAATTGTTCCAGAATTGGATGGCAAATAAAAAAAATTTTTTTGACCTCCAGCATTGTGCATACACAAAATTTACAGATGTAAACTATGACATGGGTGCTGTGGTGGCACAGGGGCGAAGCATGACCCACGTAGTGAGGCCTTGGTCCTCGTGGCGGTGGTCACAGGTTCGATTCCGGGTATTTTGACATTCGCCACATGTCTTCCCCCTCTCTCATTGCCCTCTTTCCTGTCAAACTACTTTCAAATAAAGGCCACTAGAGCCAACAAAACCTTTAAAAAAAACTGACATGCAACATGTCTGTAGTTTAAAAAAATATAGCTTAAATATCAGTTTTTTGCACTTCAGTTGATCCATGCTAATTAAAACGTCAAAAAAATCTCAGATCTTTTATCCGTGACTTGTCACTTTATTTGCTGCGGTTGTTATAATATAGATCATTAAAGACCGGAAGTGGTTATGGAGTTTCGGTTAATAATTTCGGATAATAATTTAAAAAAAAGACCCCTGACCTCAGTCTCCCTATGTGTTCACATACTGACCATACTATCTTACTATTGTGCTTCCAACCTTTTCATCAAAGAAACTCTTTAACCAATACCTTTGTTTGTCTGTAATAAACAAACAATGATTAGCCTGGTGGGGGAGGAAGTAAAGCCTGGAGGCCTGCCAGGCTTATAAACCCTAAGAACCCCAGATCAATGCTGAAGCATGAAGTTCAAATATTACTGTCAATCTGTGCAAAAAGTCACATGTAGCTCATTACATGTGCTGTACATTAATGACACCTGGAGGGAGGAAACTTTTTCCGTGTATTGTTAATAAGGGTTTATCCATTTTCAGCCAGGATTTGACACATTTATCCTGGGGATTTGTTGGGAAAAATTACATCAAGCTTGTCCTAACTTTCATTTTTCATCCTCTGTCAGCGTCGACCCGTTCTGCCAGGAGGCATATCCTGCTGAAGATTTCTTACCAAATTTATTGGATGCAAGTTATTGAACAATACAGTGCTGCGTTGCCGAGGTAGATTATCTAAAACCGCTCCCTGTCGCTGACAGCAGTTACCTGAGCACTTTGTCACCGAAATTAACTTTTGATATTGATTCAGATCCCTTTCTTGGGCAGATTAGAGGGGAAGATTTAGTGTGTCAGGATGTGGCTGTGTGGAAATGTTGTGCCCTGCCTGAGCAGCGGTGAACCTTGGCCATTTCCTGTACACCACCAATCTGTCAAGCGCTAATATTGAGTACTTTCAAAGTGACTTAACTTTTTTCTGTTGTCAGAAGCGTTTTTAAGCTGGATATAGTTTTTAGCATGTCATTGTCTAACTTTTGGTTCTGTTTCAAGAGTCTCAGGTTAAACAAAACTCATTAAGGACTTTGCCTTTTTGTACAGACGCCTACCTGTTAATATTACACACATCCTCCCAACTTTCGCTGTCGCCATTTTACAGACTAGCTTAAGCGCCGCCAGGTGGAGCACAGAGTGTCGTAATTTACTGATGGCTGTGTGTGGGGGGAGAAAAAATCTATTTCAGATCAGTTCGAAAAGTTAAAAAATAAATCCATGAGCACAAAAACGAAGGATATTGCTTCTAATTTCAGTATGTTTTATAAACGCACAACATAGTTCCAGTTAGCTATCGTCCCCCCCCCATTTTATTTATTTCAGTTAGCGACAATGTTCTCATTTTTAGTTTGCCATTTCGTTAGTTTTAGGTAAATATAATAAACTAATATTTGAATGCATTTCAAGAAGCAATACGGAATGTGTCTTGGTGGAGAAGAGGAATATGAGGGTTGCTATGAAAGACAGACGGATTGAGAAGGAGAGTCTGCTGAGGGTAAGCGATGACAGGGAGCAGGAGAAGAGATGGGCAGATCATAATGACATTCAGGTAGAAAGGGCCACTCTGGAGAACGTAGCAATCACGGATGACATTCAAAAAAGAAAAAGGAAATTTGCAAACTTCCAAATAGTTTTCTCGCCCCCTCTGGGCGCTTTGAGGCATTTTTTATTGTTGTTTTTGATTTCGCTGTCTTGTTCTAAATCTATAAACCAGAGAGTGATGGAGAAGAAAGAAAATGGGATTTCCTCCAGATCTGCCGCTAAACCGTAAACAATTCCTGAGCTGGGCAGTTCAGTCTTCTGTCCTTGGATTTTGATCAACTGCTTTTTACAGTTGGTTAAACAGCAGGTAATTCAGCTGGGCCATCAAGTCAGTCAGGAAAATTGGATTTTAAAGCAGCTTTTGATTTCTCAGAAAGCATGAAAGGGAAGGTGGACTTGTTAAATGAAAGCCCTCGTGAGGCAAATGAACAGAAGGGACTTTCAGATTTGTGCTCTTTGAAGACATCTGGTCTGTTTGCGACTTTGTACTCTAAAGCCTACTAAGATGGAGTACTACTTTTCCATTCTGCTTGTCCTTGTAGCGCAGCGGGGGAGGAGGGAGGGCTGAGGGGCTGGTGTCATTCTACCATCACTATGCAGCAGGGAGAGAACTGCACCCTGGACGGGTTGGTAAGATTTCACAATGCAGAAAAAAAGCCTCCTGCATTTACATATCAAAGTTTCAGTTGTATGTAATATGAAAAAATAAAACAAAAAACCTGGCAGTATCACCCAAATCAACACCATATGACAGTTTTTATTAATCTACTCAGGAATATTTTAGAAGCATGTCAGAAATTAAAGCAATAAGCAAAAATAACAGTGATAAAGTATATTTTTGTTAGAACTGACAAAAAAAAAAAATATATATATATAGATTTTATATTAAAAATATATTTTTCTTCTCTTGTGTTTGAGAGTCTTAAAAATCTCTAAATTAAATTTAATGTATTATAACAAAATATAGAAGAAGAAAAATAGTCTCATAACAGATTTTTTGTCATTTAATATCCTGTGGAATTATGTGTATTTTTTTTAACTTTAAATTCAACGGGAAAAAAATTCACGTACAGAAATACAAATTCAAAATGTAACAAGAAATTTACTTGCAAAACTCACCCTCAAAAAGAATCCAGAAGAAAAGGAACAGCAACAATCCGCTTGCATATGAAGTGTCTTTCCGGTGAACCCAGCCAAAGCAATCAGAACCAGATCGAGTCGAGCAGCTCCGAGCCAATCAGATCACGTGACAAAGCGTTAGCTGGCTAGCGTAGCTAACCGTTAAAGGGCATCTTTAAGGTTCTTCTAAGTGGCAGAAAAACATTATCTGAAGTGAAACGGTAAGTCTGATTACTGTACTCTGTTTCTAAGTACCTAGCAATTATCTTAGCGAATTAAATCAAAGAAAAAAAAAAAAACTCCTCTTCTAGAATAAAATGCACAGCTGTCATTGATAGCAGAGCTCGGATGGGGGCGGTGGTGAGTAAGTGGTTCGTAGCCAGAGCGAATTTAAAAGTAAAAATAAATTCATATACATTATTGCATAGGATACAAATTCACCGTCTAAAAATAGTCTAATTAGACACAAGCACTTTAAAGGCTGCTGATGCTTTCATTTAGTAGAAATGCTGTTATATTTGGAGTCAGAATTCTATTCCAATATCATTTTGTGGGTCAGAAGAGAGGAAAGTATGAGAATTCATCAAATAACACCTTGTATGAGTCATTTTAAAACTATTTTTATTAACTCAGGGGCTTTATTTGTCATATTTTTATAATCTGTCTGTCTGGTTCAAACAGAATCTACAGCAATGCGTAATTTAAGGCCTTCAGAAAAGAAAAAATTTAAAATAAATTTAATTCTACTTTAGAGTATTATATTACTCATCTTTGAGATTCAGCAATAACACCTAAAAAATACAAATGAGTACTTAATGGTTATAGACAAAGAGATTAAAAGATTTGCTTTGGGGTACGTAATATTAAGTTATTGATACAAAGTGAGAGCACAAACTGGTCCAGAGCCTCAGAACACTGCAGCCGATTATTAAAAGCTGTAAAACTCAGGTTCAGGTGCTGTTCTATTTCAGGTCAGGATGACTGAGTGGTTTGCTCATTATACCTGAGTCAGGCCTGTAGCACGCCCTGCTCATACATTTTCTATAGCAGTGGTCCCCAACCTTTTTATTACCGCGGACCGGTCACAACTTGGAAATTTTGCTGCGGCCCGGTGGGAGGTCGCAGAGGTCGCGCTAGACTTTTTTGTTCTTTGTCATTTTGACCAACAGGATTTTAAATAATCGGACATGTTCTATTTTTACCTGTCAAATTATAATTACGTTAACATCGGTTATTTAGCCGCATTTTTATGCGGCTAAATCATTTATGCGGTTTAGTGCGGTTTAGTTAATATTCACCCAGTTGAACGTGAATCCAGATCTCATCACAGAGGTTTGGAGAATCGGCCGACAATTCTTAAATCTTGCAGTCTAAACCAGACTTAAGACTCACAAGCTCTCTCTACTCATCTCCTCTCGCCCACTGCCCAAACGCTCTCACTTTGGTCGCTATGGTAACGTTTACATATCCCTTCAAAATAAGATACAGATGCACAACAAAAACGAACATTTTACTTTCGTGAAAATTTTAACTCACAATAATGACTAACGGGAGTCCTGAGCTTGTTTCTCTGCAAGGAGACGGTCCCATCTGGGAGTGATGGGAGGCAATGATACCCGAAGTGTTGCTTATATCCACAGCCTGTTTGGTCTCTACGTGGCGAAGCAGTTTGAAGCTTCATTGCCTCATTAGCAGCCGGTCGCCGCATGTTACTCAGAGCGGCTTGTAATGTTTGACTCACCTACCGGTCCGGGATAAATCCATCCTCCTGTCTCTTCTCTGGGCCTTTTCCCCTTTGCAAAGAAACTTTCCAAAGACATCTGATCTGTTTCTTACTCATTTTGCTTCTTGTGGGCTCAGTGTTGGCGCGCAAGTAACTGAGAGAATCCGGTTAACGGATTTTCAAAATGAAAGATCGTCCAGACTCAAATAATACATAAAACGGAAATGTTTAATTATTACCACTGTTCTATAGGACTGAGATCAGAGCTTTTAGATGACCATTACAGAACAATTTAATTGGTGGCATTAGAGTTGTTGTCTATTTGGAAGACCAATTTGAGCAAAGGGTTACATTTACAAGTATGATGTTGATATTTCCACAGTTATGTTGTCTCATATTTATTTTTAGAAATGTGCTAGTCTTTTCTACAGTGAAACATCCCGACTACATGGTGCTGCCGCCTCCATATTTCAAATTCGGGGTCGTCTTCCTAGGCTTGCATTTACTCAAAATGTAAAAATGGTCAAAAATTTGCCAATTTTTAAGGAGCAAGTTACACTTTAAAGCTGTATGTAATCTTCATGGAATTCTTTTTATACATTTGTTAAAATGATCATTATGTCGTGATAGTACAATATGAGATCGATATTTTATGAAAAAACATCAAGCTCCTCCCCAGTGCCAACTGCAGAAACACACCTATCAGAAACAACCAATCAGAGCCAGGAGAAGGGACTTAGCGTTATCAGTCACTCCTGTGTTCATCCCTTCCCCTACAGCAGTTCACCACAACATAGCCTGCCACGAATGCTACCACTAGTTAGCATAGCCACAGATGACAGTGGATAAATAAGTTTTTTCTGGAACGGTAAGTTTTTTCTCCACCATTATCATATTTAGCAGAGTCCATTGACAGCGCTAAAACCCTTCTCCTGGCTCTGATTGGTTGGTTTTGACTGGGAGTGGAGTATTTATTCAAATGGCAATCTTAGCTCAGGAAGGAGGTGAACCTTTCACAGATCATCTGTCTCATACTGTCACGGCGTGGTGAATGTTTTAGTAAATATGGAAAAAACAAAGCTTGTATTAGTTGAGGAATTGTTTCTATGTGGATAATGACACCATTATAAAATTCAGCCAAGATCTTCACAAGGTCTATGAGTTTTGCTCCGGCAACAATACACACATTCAGTAACCAAATCACGCCGACATTTGGGACACCCAACCTCATCTCTTTTCCAAAAAAAATGTGATAGCTGGTAACTTCCCTTCAGTACTTCTTTGTAGCTTCAACTTTTTCACTGAAAGTCACTCGTGCCTGGATGTCAAGCAACCCATGCATGGGTGGGTCAAACACAGTCCGCACATTAATATTCAGGAAATCTGCCAGCCAGATGTGAGGGCCGGTCGCTCAGTGAGCCTGTCAGGTGGTGTTGGGCCTCGCCTTGACGCTGATGGGATTTGAGCATCCAGTTTTATCTTTGGCATCAGCAGCGTCTCCTGTGTGTCCAGCACCGTGCTGATACCGCGGCCCCCCCCTACTCTCTCCTGCCACTCGGCGGACGTTATCTCATCTCTGCGCGTTGACATCAGCAGTCTGTCCTGTCCTCGCCGATTCTCTCGGACTCCCCGTGAAAACCCTCTTCAGCACTTTGCTGACACCCATTACTGCGCCTCGACACACACTCACACCCCGGCAGACAAACACACCATATCAAATACAAGAACGCTCGGACGGAGATAAAGGTACGCATAAATGAAATGACACCAAACAAACGAGTGGCCACAGGAAGTAGTTTTATTTGTACTTTAAAGGAATTCGAGGGTATATAAAATATTGTAATAGCCTGCCAGAGACACACGTCTTTTTACTCCCCTTTTTTGCTTCCCGTCTTTGTCCTTGTCATCACATGGGCCGTAGGTCATGCGCAAGTGAGTGTTGGGTATTAGTGTGTCTGTGTGAGAGTCCAGAGAGACGATTATTCCGAGATGCCAGAGAAGTGAGAGATAGCGATCTCAGTCAATCTAATAGAGCTAACGGGTCCCACACACAGACGCATGCACAGACTTTTTCTGAAGCACTTTAATCCATTTAGGGAGCGTACTCTGTATTTGAGGAACGTACAAGTACATTGAAATAGGATTTAAGAAATGCCCTTATCTCCCTGGCCGTGTGTGTTTGTGTGCATGTGTGTGTCCTTGTGTCTTTACAGTAACCCCGTCTCTGTTCTGACTTGCCTGCCCCGCGCGGCAGATTTCATCAAAGCTGATAGCCCTCGTACATCACCAAATCTCGCCCTTGTCCCTCAGCTGTACGAGTCTTTTCCACGTTGTGGCTTTCACTTCAGGAGGATGTTATTTGGTATGGATCACTGAAAAAAAATGCACAGTTTCTGCAAAAAGGAAAAAGGGGCCAAAAGGGGCTGTCAGTGTTACTTTTTGGTTATTTATTCTTTCATGAAGGAGGCTTAAAGTAATAACTTGCTGCGTCGTCGTACAATAGCAGTTTAACCTTTGTACAGGTCTTTTGTCTGCTGTCTAGACGCTCGTAAGATGGTTTATTTTCTGTGGAAAATCCTCTCCAACATGTTGAAGGGGATTTATACGGTCTTTACAAGAGCGGCTTCCTCAGGTTGTTTGGAAGAAATAATAAAAAAAAAGCAACTGCAACTGAGGAGAGCTTCAACAGCTCTCCTCAGATCTGGCGTCAACATGCCATTCTAGGCAGATTCAGATGTCAGCAGCCAACTTTAAGCACAACCGTTAACACCAGGTGTTAAAATCTAAATCGTCTTAGATGCAAATCTGGGCTTTATGAAAGGGCTCAGAAGAAAAGTAACAGGAATGCCTGTTTTTGGTTTGCCAAAATCCGTGTGCACAGGTGAAAGAAAGTTGGTGTGTACATGTCGTTTGTAATTTGGAAGTTCATTGAAAAGGTTTGTACTATTAAAAACACCAAGCCCAACGATAAGAGAGTGAGCGTGTTCAAGTTATCAGCTCAGTGACATGTTGTTCAGTCTCCGATGCGCTGGCTTGTGGTTGGATGTAAACGCCGGCCCGTGAAACCCTCGGTGAATTCAAAGGTTTATAGTTTATTAACAATAACTCCCTTGTAGTTCTGCGCTGTGGTCCACTCAAATCATTCAGATCTTCAGCAGCAGAGCTGCACCGTCCACCATGTGCTCCCTAGCCAGGTTTCAGTAAAGTAGAGGGCTGATAAGGAGCAAACTGTCCGTTTCCTTCACCAGGAAGTGAACATTTGCCAGATGACAGGAGCTGAGCAAAAAGGTCCTCACCTGTGGATCTTGACAACTATTCCCCCCCGTCTGCATCTCCGGTAAATCCTGCAGAGAGAGAGCTGCCTCTCTTCTAACCAGGATATCAGGAAATAACTCCTTATATCAGTGAAAACTGGAGAAAAACCACTCAGAAAAGACTGCCTGATGCTTAGGAGTTGCTTCCTTGTGAAAGTGGCGTTATTATAGCAGCAAAGTAGAGTGGAAACACAAAAAAAAGTGCGAACGCGCATGGTACCGAGGCAGCCATCTGCGCCGTCATCTTGATCAAACAGTTTCAGGCCTCAAAAATAAACTTTAAAAAAACAACAACTTGCAAATCTGATGCACTGGATAGATTTTGGTTTCTGACAACCGCATCTGTGCTTCTATCTGTGCAGATTGATGTGAGATTACTGTATGTCTAGTTAGGGTTTTTTTGTCCATATGATAGTGGTACATTATTAACAAACATTCATTTGTTGTTCCTGCTTAATCTCTCTCAGGGTTACAAAGTATTAAAACTTATTCTTGCAGTCAAAAGGTGAGAGGTGGTATGCAATCGAAGCAGGTGATCAGTCATAGTAGTAGTAAACAGTAGTAAACAACTATACATGAGTGTATTTATGTAACATACAAGGCAGAGAATCTGTGGAAACTGAAGAGCCTGTATCGATGGAGAGAACATGCAAAATTACTTCACTAAGTTGGAACTACGTCCACCAGCTTTTTATTTATAACATCCAGGTACTTAAATGAATTCATAATGCCATACACTAAGAAGGTTACTAGAGCTTTAATATAAAAACACACCCACAGCATCACAGACCTTCCACTGTACTTAACACTGGACAGAGTTCCAGAAGGTTTTATCAAACTACACATATTAATCTTTGAAATTTTAGGATGGAAAATGCTTTCTCTTTGACCAGTTAGTATATGAATATGTTAATGGTTGTTATGGAGACCTGCAGCGTAGCCATGACCTTCCTCTGCTGTTCCGCTCTATTCAAATCTGTCTTACAGCTCTGGATTTCTGCTGGGCCAATCAGCGAACAGAAGGACAAGTTGTGAATGATGACATTGATTTTCTTGAAGTAACAGCAGCCATCTTGTTCAGCTAAGCACCTCTCTCTTGGCAGTGGTGGACGGTTGTGTACGGCGCAGACAATGTCCATTAGTTTCATAGTGTCAAACTGGCGCATTACATACGGCACGGACAAACGTTAGCTATTGGGTAAAGCTTAAAACTTCAGCGTTCACACCTCTAGGAAACAATCATTGCTCAATAACTAAGGGTCCAAACCCTCCAGACTGGGTTTAACCAGGAACAAATTTTCTTCCAGTTCTGTCATATTCCATAGCTTCAACCTACCTGGAGTACCGAGAAGTACAAGATGTTCAGAGCTCGGAGACATGTCTAAGGAAAGCTAAAACGCAACAACCACCAAACAAGAAAACAGCTGAATAATATGAGATAAGACATATCAGAAGACAGATTAATCAAAGGGTTTATGGACGGATGAAATGAGACTGGTGGACCAGATGACTGGCCCTGTGGGCAGATCAGTAACGGTTACAGAACTGATCGGTCCTTTCCAGGTTGAAGATGACTTAAACCACAGTCGTCACAATAGCTAATTAATACACTGAAAAAGACACTAAAAGAATAAAAATGAATATTTAGACTATGTAAACTAGGGCATTGAACATTTAACTGCACATTAAATTAGATGGAGCTCTCCCTGAACATCCGTGTTCTACAGAGGCAACACAGCACAACCTACAGGACCCAAAGGATCTGCTGCCTCACTGCAGGAGCACCTTCATTATGCAACTACATATTACATATACAAGGTGGAACGGCAATTATATAACTCAAAGAGGCAACGCAACTTAAGACTTGAACCGTCTTAGTCTGCTCTCCTGAGGCATCGCCATCACCAGAGGACTTCAGGATGACATCGAAAAATAGATCTAATAAAAAATAACATTTTGAGTCATTTCTCTATATGTTGCGTGACACATAACCACAAAATAGCCCGTAGTTTGTTTAGACTAGGCCTGTCACAATAAACAATTGACTTATCATTTTTTTCTTTCTACCAAAAACTGGATGATCTTCAATCTGATATTTTGGTCTTTTCCTTCTTTTGAAGGGCAATTTTGTCTACAAATACTTCATAATTCATTTTATTTGTTTGTTTTTTTGTTGTTGTTGTTGTTGTTGTTTATTTTGGATATTTAAAATGTCTTCCTGTTCCAGTGCTAAATGTTCACTAAAATGTAAAGTTTATTCATCTGTGAGAATGTGCTCTTGCATTATTATGCCTTTACCATTATATTGCTTGAAAATTGTCTCAAAGTGACAATATTATCGTTTATCGCAATAACGTCTGGGACAATTTATCGTCCAGTAAAATCTGTTGTGGTGACAGGCCTGGTTTAGACATAAAGACGTTTGCCGTCACGCAGGTGCTGTAGAGAAGGAACCCGTCTAAAAGTTACAGACTGGACTTGGGCTCCCTTAACAGCAAAGCTTGTTTCTGTACTTCTGACTGATTTAAGGTGCATTGCTGCTCATGTCTGCTTTATCTTCCTTCACCTGCTCTTGTAGGAAAGTTTAGATTCTGAGATGACCCCCCAGCAGCACTTAGAGCTGAAAGTACATGTTACCAAAAAATATATAAATATAGTTCTTCACATTCCACCAACAAAAAGCTTTGCTTGTGCTCTTTCAGGTTTTTTTTTTATTATTATTTTGAAGCATTTCTTTGTAGAGTGAGGTGGGAGTTTTATGTTCAATCTTTCATTGCTTGATGGTGAACACGAAAT